>NC_133326.1:700967522-701019120 GCF_042186555.1 Aquarana catesbeiana
TTACACCCAACTACCCTCTAAGCCAGGGGTCTCCAAACTTTCTAAACAAAGGACCAGTTGTCTGTCCTACAGACTTTAGGGGGGGCTGGACTGTGGACAATGGGAGTATATAATGCTTCAGGCTTGGTAGTCAGTGGGAGTAAACAAAATTACATAGCACCCCTGTGGTCAGGAGAGGAAGGAACAGTGCCCCCTGTTGTTGGCGCCAGTGGGTGGACTATTGCCCCCTGTTGGCGCTAGTGAGTGGACTATTGCCCCCTGTTGTTGGCGCCAGTGGGTGGACTATTGCCCCCTGTTGTTGGCGCCAGTGGGTGGACTATTGCCCCCTGTTGTTGGCGCCAGTGGGTGGACTAGTGCCCCCTACGGCGCCAGTGCATGGACTAGTGCCCCCTGTCATCGGTGCCAGTGCATGGACTAGTGCCCTCAGCACCAGTGGATGGACTAGTGCCCCCTGTCGTTGGCGCCAGTGGGTGGACTAGTGCCCCCTGTCGTTGGCGCCAGTGGGTGGACTAGTGCCCCCTGTCGTTGGCGCCAGTGGGTGGACTAGTGCCCCCTGTCGTTGGCGCCAGTGGGTGGACTAGTGCCCCCTGTCGTTGGCGCCAGTGGGTGGACTAGTGCCCCCTGTTGTTGGTGCCAGTGGGTGGACTAGTGCCCCCTGTTGGTGCCAGTGGGTGGACTAGTGCCCCCTGTTGTTGGCGCCAGTGGGTGGACTAGTGCCCCCTGTTGTTGGCGCCAGTGGGTGGACTAGTGCCCCCTACGGCGCCAGTGCATGGACTAGTGCCCCCTGTCATCGGTGTCAGTGCATGGACTAGTGCCCTCAGCACCAGTGGATGGACTAGTGCCCCCTGTCATCGGTGCCAGTGGGTGGACTAGTGCCCCCTGTCATCGGTGCCAGTGGGTGGACTAGTGCCCTCAGTTGGCGCCAGTGGATGGACTAGTGCCCCCTGTCATTGGTGCCAGTCTCAAAGAACACTAAACACTTACAGAGGTAAAAGGTTAAAGTGCAATTCTTCTGTTTTGTTTGTTTACAGTCCCAAACTAATACCATGTAATTAACTTCGATCTCTAGGTTTTTGAAAGTACCTCTCAGTAGGTTTTTAAACATCAAAATGCAGGAGCTGCAGATTTGGGAAAGTTTTGGCGGGGGGGTGGGGGGGTGGTGAACATCCCTTCCCACCTTTTTAAACTTCCTGTTTCCATATTAAAGCTCAGTATAACTTTGACGATCCAGTAAGGTGTTATGGGAGGGTGATTAAGAGACCTCAACTTTGGTCCGGAAAAGTCTTGATTTTTATATTCCTGTTCCGTGGCTTTCAAGCTGACGTTGAAAGGTTTGTTTCACAGACGAGGCTGTAAGGGAACATGAGAAGGCCATTGAAGCAAAAGTGTGAAGTCTACCCACAAACGTTTTACACTCTCAAATAGGGCTGCAACTAACGATTATTTTCATAATCGATTAGTTGGCCGATTATTGTTTCGATTAATCGGTTAATAACCTTAAAAAAAATAAAGTGTGGTGTATACCGTAATTTAGTTAATATGTAAAGTTTTAAAAAAAGGCAATTTATTCTTAAATATCTCTATGCAGTGGTAAATAAAAATAACCAACTATATCTTTAGGGCGCAAAATATGTAATCCACTCTGAGAATAACAGACAGAAGAGATATACTAGAAGAGGAGATATACTGTATATACTATTAGAGGAGAGATAAGAACGTTCGTTCGATTTTCTAATCGTTAGTGGGGTCAAATCGACGTTTATTTTCAACCACAGTGATGGGAAAATTTGGAAATAATAAAAAACTTCTTGGTGAAAGGAATTATCAGACAGTCTATGTGGTTTTCGTTCAGAAATTAAAATTATTTTAAAAAACAGAATGTTAAAAACAAGTGAAAATTTCAAACATTCTTTCATTCATCGAATGTACAAAGATTTCTTGTCTGAATATTCTCATCTGAAAATTGATCGGTGTGGCCAGCATAAGGCTCGGTGCACACCTATGCAGTTTGCTTTTGATCTGTTTCTGCAGTGCTCTTTGCTGTGCGTTTTTGATTTTTGCGCACGTGATTTTGCTGCTATTTGCGTTTTTTGCATTTTTTTTTTTTTTTGGCCAATTTGTTGTTGGGCAGATTAAAAAACACAAATTGCTGCAAAAACGCATTTCATGCTTTTCTGCAGCTTCTCCATTGAAGTATGTTGAACCAAAAAAGCACCGTTTTGTGTTTAAAAAAAGTCACTGACGCTTTCCAAATACGCAGCGGCTGAAAAAGCATAGATGTGAACGTGTCCCATAGGAAACCGTGTAGATGAACTGCAGTGCGTTTCTGCAAAAAGCACCAAAAAACACATAGATGTGAACCAGGCCTAAGACGTTTAGTAACATAATGGGGTGAAAAAAACTAAAATGAGCCCTTTATAGTACAAAAAAGCAAATAATTACTACTGTAAGGGGTTCATTTTTTTTTTTACTATAGAACTGTGAAAGAAAGTTACAGTAGCGATTATTTTTTTTTTATTGCTCTTTTTGTACTATAAAGGGCTCATTTCAGTTTTTTTTTTTTTTTAACCACATTATGTTACTGGCCGATTAATCGATTATGAAAATAGTAATCAATTATGAAATTAATCGATTAGTTGTCGATTAATCGATTAGTCGTTTCAGCCCTACTCTCAAAGGTGGCACTAGGCTTTCACGGGAAAAGATAGGAATTAGCCAGGAAGAATCCAAACCAGACTGTCCTCCTCATCCAACTAAACACCTCCTTGAGGAACTTTGGAAAGGTGATGTTCACCATGGTCATCTAGGACCTCGGAGAATTACAAATGGTCCATGCTCCAACCTTGTATATGACCTGGTGTGGCACATTAAATGGAAATACTGTATAGTTGAAGTGCTGCCTAACCATCTTCAGACTGGTCCCTGTGAAGCCTCCTTGAATCCTAGGCCTTAACTTCTGGTTTTTAGAAGTGGTGTGTTGAAGAGTACTTGACAAGATCCTTGGGTAAGGTAGATGTTGCAATCCAATTTCTTACCTGCTGTCCTTGTCACCGCCTCTGGTTCTGAGAACGATCAGTGCTGGTCCCCAAAACTTCCTTGTTCCACAGCACTTAGGGCAGTGGAGTGATGAGCTCCTGCTGCTGTTGGTCAAACTAGGAAGAGGGAGCAGGGACAACGCTTGCCAGGAGCTTTGAGTGTCTGTAGAACCACACAACTTCGCTCAAGTCCTGGACAGAAGTGTGTGCGCAGGTGTCTTCTTGGCACCCTGCCAGCTAAAGGAGACGCCTGCAATCGGGGAATGAGGGGCAGCAGCTTTGGGAGCCCCTGGGACAGGATAAAAGGGGCATTTTTTTTTTTAAAGGACAAAGATTAGACTAATTTGGCAATTTTGGCCCTTATTTTCCAAAATTAAAAAAAGTCAAGGCTTTCTCTACAACTTGAGTCTAGGATCCATGAGGTAAAAATGTGATGAAGTGTATCTACCTAGGTTGGTCTTCAAATTCATCTTTGTGTCCTGTGGAATCCCATAGATCCTAGACTCAAGTTGTAGAGAAAGCCTAGGCAACCGCCTCACTCCAGTTTTAGTGAATTCTACCATTCCCATGATGCGTTGCAAGAATTTGACAGCCACAGGCATGACTCCTAGGGGCATTATGGGAATTGTAGTTTTACCACAGCTGGAATGCAAAGGTTGTCTGCCCCTGGCCCTGCCCTAGGACTTGTTCAGGCCAGGTCAGGTTCGTTTTGATCATAGTCTTCCAGTGTAGGTTTGATTATTCAACAAGGAAGGGACATTTCATGCTGTTATTGAAGAGTGGGGATGAGCTTTGGGTTTGGTTTTTTAACTTGAGTTTGGGCTGAACCCGGAATTAACTTGAATCTCCTGCATATTGCTGGCCAACCTAATGCAGCCAGGACATTCCCTGCCATGCAGCTGCATGTACACAAAGGGTCTCAGATACTTGTGTCATGATTGACCGAATAAGATCACATGGCCATTTTAGGTCAGTGTCCTTGTGCGGCAGAGGGTGGGAGTGACTACTTCCTTCCAGGTTTGGTCCGCAAGTTGTGTTTGCACCAATTTTCGGAAATAAGCTGTTCTGGTCCACTCCCATCCAATCCACTGCAACCACGGTGGGGATGAATGTGACAAAATTGACCCAATATGACCAAACTGTATTTGGTCAATGTCATTGAATGGCAGTGGGTGTGAGTGACTGCTTCCTTCCGGGGTTTTGTCCAAAGTTGGGTTTGGACCAAACTCTGCAGGGAGCTGTTACTCCTGTTCACTGTGACCGGGGGGGGGGGTTACTTGTGACATCATTGACCTAATATGGCCATACTGTACTAGATCAATGTCATTGAATTTCAGTGGGTTGGAGTGACGGGGTCTTTGGACCAGACTTGGAAGGAAGCTGTTACTCCTGCCCACTGCCGCCCATTCAACTGTGAACCGGGTAGGGTTGGAGTGACATAATTGACCCAGTATGGCCATACTGTATCTAACCAATGTCATTGGCAGTCGGTGGGAGTGACTGCTTCTGAGCTTGGTCCAAACCTGCAAAGAAGGAAGCCATTGCTCCTGTTCACCACCAACTTTGACCAGGGTCGGGTTGCTTATGACATCATTGACTCAATATGGCCATACAGTATTAGACCAATCATGTCAGGTCATTGAGCAGCAGGGGGTGCAAGTTACTGCTTCCTTCCGGGTTTGATCTAAAGTTGGGTTTGGACCAAACTCAGAAGGAAGCGGTTACTCCTGGCTACTTCCACCCAATCAACTGTGAACAGGGTAGGATTTCTTGTGACATAATTGACACAGCATGGCCATACTGTATTGGGTCATTTTCATTGGGCGGCAGTGGAAGAGTGACAGCTTCCTACCCGGTTTGGTTCAAACTCGTAAGGAAGCTTTTACTTTTGCCCACTGCCACCCAATCAACTATCACCGGGGGGAATGCTTGTGACTGACATCCTTGACCCTGTACAACCATATTGTATTGGGTCAATGTTCTTGGTTGGCAGTGGGAGGGAGTGACAGCTTTCTTCTGGGTTTCACCCAAAACTAAGTTTGGACCAAATCCCAGCTCATTTCTGTTGAGGAGTCATTTAATAAATATGTGCTAACTGTTCCTTTTTGCTTAAACACACAGATTCTCCTATTAAGAAACCTGCAAACCTTTTTGAAACCGAAATTTCTCCCTCCTCAAAATCCTTGAAGAATCTTAAAGTTCATCCTCTGTTTGGAATCTTTCTCTGGATACATGAAGCTGCAGAGATCTTTGTACACCACAGACCCAGGATTCTGGACGAGGGCCGAGGAGTGCTAAGTGACGAAGGACAGATTTAGCAGGCGGCCGGGTCATGTGTCACTTTTGTGTTGGGAAATACCATGTGGTTGTAACGTGAAGGGGAACGGGGGGTTATAGGAAAGGCTTTCACCTGCTCTGCATATGTTTTTTTTTTTTTTCTTGGCACCTGGGCTCCTCACGGAATATTCTGCACATTAAAGTCAACATTACACCTCTGCTGAGGATATCCGGCTTAGCGGTAATGTGATAGGGACCCTGGTGACCTCTCCATCGGATGTTGTGTATCATTGTCTCCTGGATTATATCTTTTATATCAGAGGAATCCGTGTTCTGGGAATATATTGATTGGGATATCGTACCCTCAGGAGGAGTAATGGAGTAGGACGGAGCTTGCAGACATTAAACAGTAAATTTAGGTAAGCAAGAGAGAAGCCTGGAATATTATTTCTCGAATGGCACAGAAATGCTGTTTGTGCAAAATTTGTTATTTTTTTTTTTTCCTATAAGAACTTAAATTTTTAATTGACCACTAGAATGGAATAGCATTAGTTTAACTTTTATCTAAATCCAAAAACTATATCATTAAATGTGGTGGCTTCTTTTGTTTTCTTTTGTTCAGGGCTTGTATATATATATTTTCCCTGGTGATCCTGCCAGTGACACATTTCCTGTTCTAGGTTATTCCTACAGAACACCTTCCCCTCCTAATCTGAAGCACTTGTTTACACTTGCCATTTGAAATCTTTTTGGTGTACCACAATGCATGGTAACACACTACCGCGTGTGTTGTGGTGCGCTGCCTTTTTATAAAAAATGTACATGCACAGTTTACGGTGCTCTAAAAGCTGAATTCCAGGTCTGAATATTTTATCCATAGTTACATGGGTCCAATTTGGACCCGTGTAACTATGCATATACTTAACCTGGCTGATGCCCCTGCAAGCTGGAAATCAATGTAGTAGACGCCGTTAGTACAGTGATCTCCACTCGATTCTGGGTCCTCTGCCGAGCGTCTGCCCTGCTGCATTCTGAACACAGGTGGTCGGCCACTTGGCATGGGTGCCATTTGGAGAATGCTTTGCATTTTCTCAGTGAATGCAAAGCATTCTCTGATTGTACGCGGTGGGGAGGCAGGGCTGTGATGCCAAAAAGATTCAAGATTCAGAGTGGGCTTTATTAAATTCATAACCCACTTCTTGTCATGTGGGCAGAATTATCTGTATTGGGTCACGATGTTGTCTGATTTGGCCTAGTAGAATGAACTTCTTCAGACCCTGGAGCCTCTATACTCCTACAGCAAGGCTTTAGAGAAAGTGGTTGTATTGGTTTCTTGAAACACTGCAGCCACCTAATGTGCAGTATTGGTTTAATAACCTTCTACTGTCTAATGAGGCTGGAGAAAATTGGGGGGGGGGTTTATCGGTTTTGTGTGGTCATTCGGAGAGGTCTGAGGGAATGGCATTTATTGTGTACAGTAGTCTTTTTGCCCAAACAAAGATGCTTGGGTTATGGGCGTTTAATTTGGTTTATGAACGGCTGAGAACAAATATCCTGGTTATATGGGGCTATGCAGCCATCTAAGGCTCTAAAGTGTGGGCAATATTGGTTAAACAACCTTCTACTGTCCAGCGTACCTGGGAAGATGGAGATTTATTGGATTTGTGAACCTGTGTGGTCTGAGAGATGGGTTTTATTGGGTTCATGAGTCTTTTTGCCCATCTCTCAGAATTCACTGGTTGACCAGAGGTTCACAGACCCAATAAATCCCATCTTCTCATCGTGCAGTAGAGGGTTGTTAAACCGATTTATTGCACACTCTATAAAGCCTTAGATGGCTGCAGAGGCCCATGATAGGGATAAAGCCTGCTCGATGGGGATAAAGCCTGCTCTATGAGGCTTCAGCAGTTCATAAACCAAACATCAACCCAAGTCTCATTAGGTGGGTTTTATTGGGTTCCTGAGTATTTTTGTCAATCTAATGAGCATTTCCATTGATAGGTGTTAGGTGTGTAAGGCCTATCAATGGAAATTCTTATTAGATGGACAAAAATACTCAGGAGCCCAATAAAACCCACTTAATGAGACTTTGGTTGATGTTTGGTTTATGAACTGCTGAAGCCTAATAGAGCAGGCTTTATCCCTATCATGGGCCTCTGCAGCCATGTATTTTAAGGCTCTTGCAAATCAGCAGTATAGGCCTAACAAACTTTTACTGTCCGATGAGGCTGAAGAAAATGGAGTTTATTGGGTTTGTCATCCTCTGTGGTCATTCCGTGATCAGTGAGGTCTAAGGAAATTATATTTTATTAGGTTCATAAGTCTCTCTGCCCATCTGTGGTGGCATGGAGTGATAGGTGTTTTGTTTTGGTTTATGAACTGCTGTAGCCCAAAAGAGTGGAATTATCCCAATTATGAGCCACCTAAGGCTCTAAATAATAGATTGTATTGTGGTTTTAATAACCCTTTTACTGTCTGAGGCTTATAAAAAAATTTTTTTGATCAGGATTCTGAGATTCAGTGAGGTCCGAGGAAATTACATTTATTGGGTTCGATTTCTTAGGTCCCTTTGCCCATCCTGGGGTGAAAGATGTTTTCTGGGCTTATGAACTGCTGAGGCCAACAGCTCTATTCTGGTTAAGAGCCTTTGCAAACATCTAAGCCTCTGGAGATTGGGTAATATTACTTTAACAAACCTCTACTGTCCGATGAGGCTGAAAAGAGTTTTTTTTAAACCTCTGTGGTCATTCAGTGAGGTTTGAGAGATGGGTTTTATTGGGTTCATGAGTCTTTTTGACAATCTAATGAGATTCGGGTTGAAAGGTGTTGGGTGTATGAACTGATACTGAATTAATAGAACAGGCTTTACCCCTATCATAGGCCTCTGCAGCCAGGCTTTGTCAAATGGGCAATATTGGCTTAATAACCCTTTACTGTGCGATGAGGCTGGTGAAGTGGAGTTTATTGGGTTTGTCAGCCTTTGTGGTCATTCAGTGAGCTCTAAGGAAATTAGATTTATTGGGTTCATAAGTCTCTTTGCCCATCTGTGGAGGCATTGAGTGATAGGTGTTTGGTTTATGAGCTGCTGAGGCCAAAAAGAGTGGGCTTTATCCCAATTATGGGCCTCTGCAGCCATCTAAGGCTCTAAGAATGGAGCGTATTGGTTTACCAAACCTCTACTACTGTGGTCACTTAGTGAGGTCTGAGGGAATAGGATATATCGGGTTCATAAATCTCTTTGCCCATCTAATGAGGTTTGGGTTGATGGGTGTAGGGTATGTGAACTGCTGAGGCTAAAAACAATGGACTTTATCCCAGTTAGGGGCCTCTTCAGCCATCTAAGACTCTAAATAATGGACTGTATTGGCTTAAATAATCCTTTATTGCTTGAGGCTTAGAAAAACAGGATTTATCTGGTGTTTGAGGTTCAACGAGGTCTGAGGGAATAGGATTTATTGGGTTCCTAAGTCTCTTGGCTCATTTAAGGAAGCCTAGGGTGAAAGTTGGTGGTTGGGTTTGTGAACAGCTGAGGCCAAACAGAGCATGCACTAATTTGATCATTAGCCTCTTCAAGCATCTAACACAAACAGAGTTCCTTGAGCGCTATAACTGTCAGCCATATACGTGGGTATACAAACCCTGGAAGATGTAACATGAGCTTAGAACCCAGTGCAGCCACCAACCACTGGAAGAATGAATAATGAGAAACAAAAACAAAGAAGCAGCACTCTATGGGTGAAGCATAAATACTTGTAGACCTTTGGCCAAGTAAAAAGTTCATTTATTGCACTTCTGGGAAGTAAACAAATGTCAATGATAAAAGCTTGCAGAGGCAATCATGAATTGAAAACATATAGTCAATATGGATACTAATGTAAAGGAATATTAAAAAGAACGGTACCACTGTCACATCCGGGTGGGGAGGGATTAACGTCAACAGATCAGCTGTGAACGTGGAAAGTGGTGTAATGATCTGTAGATGTTACTCCCTGACATTTGTTTACTTCCCAGAAGTGCAATCAATAAATTAACTTTTTACTTGGCCAAAGGTCTACAAGTATTTATGCTTCACCCGTAGAGCGCTGCTTATTTGTTCTTCTTCAAGCATCTAAGCCTCTGCAGAATTGGGTAATATTGGTTTAGCAACTGTCCTATTATGCCAGGCTGGGGAAATGGGGTTTACCAGGTGTGTGAACCTTTTGTGGTCATTCAGTGATATGGGATTTATTGGGTTATTTTTGCCAATCCAAGGAGACCTGGGGTGATGGGGGTCAAATAGAACATGCTCTATCCCAGTCATGAGCCTCTGCATCCACATAAAGCTGCCTATTTTTGTTATTTGGCCTCGCCCTGTATTCCACATAACTATTTATAGAGATAAGACTTGCTAATTATAATGTACTCCTTTTTATAACCAGGATAAGACCTGAAGAGGCAGATGTTTCTCTTAGGGTATACAAGTTGACAGCCTCAAATGGACATGGTCATTTTGCTTCTTTTAACCTTTTGCTATTTAGTGTATATGTGAAAGCGGAATTGTAAGTATCCAATAAACTAACATCAAATTATATAAAATAAAGGTTCCAGAAAGTAGCGCTCTGTGCTCCCCACATACTACTTACAAATCCAACCTTCCCCCTTCTTGGACACTGGTACCATGTTTGATACTCGTCTTCTGGACGTAGGAGGCCTGCCACAGTTGACGTTATGTCTCGCGTATGCGTAGACTGTTTTGAAGGAGGTTCACAGTCTCTAGTAGTTTTTCTGCAAAGGTTGCAGGCCTGGAGGAGTCGCATGTCTGGATCTCAGGAGTTGACTCCAGAATGATAGTGACGTGACTAATAATGTCACCTCAACATCACAAATGCCACCTTCTGGCATCTTTCAGATCAGGGGGTCTACACATTTTCTAAACAAAGGGTCAGTTTACTGTCCTTCAGGCTTTAGAGGGGCCAGATTTTGGCCAGTGGGAGTAGAAAATGCCCCATCATTGGTTTTAATAGGAGGAATAATGCCCCTTTGTTGGTGGCAGTGGGAGGAATGGTGCCCCATCGTTGGTGTCAATGAATGGACTGGTGCCTCATCATTGATGTCAATCGATGGACTGGTGCCCCAAGGGCCGTATAAAGGTAATCAAAGGACCATATCCGGGCTGCAGTTTGGGGACCACTCTTTGAGATACTGGGAGCATGTGCATCATTAATGGAGCAGTTTTCAAGGGCAAATTATAGGACACAAAACCTAAATTCTCTACACCAGTGGTTCTCAACCTCATTCCTCCAGTACGCTCAACAGCTTGTGTTTGCAGGATTTCCTTTCATTGGTGCTTTAAATAAATGTCAATGGCTTGGCATTCATAATGGGTATTTTATCCAAAGGAAATCTCAAAAACGTGGCTTGTCGGGGATACTTGAGGACTGATGTTGGGAACCACTGTTCCATACTGTAAGAACTGAGGTTCGGCTATTTTAGTTAAATGTGATTTGGGACCAGAGCTCCAAGGCAAGGTGACTGTGTCATCAGGGGGCACCCTGATCCCTTATAACAGGTTTTCCCAGCCACGATTCCATGGAACTTTAGGGTTCCTCCAGAGGTTGCTAGGGGTTCCTTGAACAATCTGCAATTTCTACCTCCCCAGATAAGTTCCCACTGACACTGATCTTTTTAACTGTCCATAAGGATGTAATTGTTTCCAGTGACCACAAGTGTAGGGAGTATTCTTTCCAATGGCCATCACCATCATGAGTTGTAGATATAGTCAACTTTCCATTCACAGGGAACCCCTGGTAAAAATATTTTAGGGGTTCTTCTGTGTTGAGAAAGGCTGCCTTATACCCTTTTTACCTGTGCTTCCTTGTTGCTCCTTCTCTAGTAGGTGCTAAAATTGGCTACGTTGATGTTCTGGAACAGTGGTGGCATCACCCCTTCCCTTGCCATGACTTTTTTTTTTGGGCTAACAATTTGGCTGCTAAGCTTTCGTACCCTCACAGGGGAGCAGGTCGTATGCTCCTATATGAGAGAAAATTAAATGACTCGCGCTATACAGATTAGTGAATGTGTGGCCAAATTGCCACGCCAAAAACACTAAATACAACTAGTATTAGTGAATGCATAAACCATCTGTGCAGTAATATATCAAAATTGGTGCAAACAAATGTCAAAAAGTCCAAGCATAATAAATGTATTAAAAAATCATTATGAATGGTTTAAAAAAAAATGGTCCATAAAAAGAACCCAAAAAAAAGTGAAATAGCAATCCCGGGTCTTTCAACCGCATGGAACCTTGGATGTGTAAGACCACCACCAACAGTAAGAGCCTGGTCGCTTACCAGAACCCCATGACCCCCCCGTTACAGAGGGTCTAGGAGGGCTTTTGAGATCCTGCTGGTCCGGAATTCCCAGGAGCAGAGATGGCGATGGAAACTGGAAAGGGCGTCAGGTGCTGGGATGGAGATGGATGGGTCCACAGGAAGGGGGCTCAGCCCTCAGCATAGTATTGTCATCATAGCAGAAAAGAAAGGGAGGGCTCCCATAGTGTAAAATCAGATGGCAATTTATTATAGTAAAAAACGTGAACACTCACATGTAAGCAAGACAATCAGCATCATCAACGGAAGAACAGACTGTGGCACCGGCCGGATGACCACAGATAGCTCGTCCTGTTAGATGTACAGCGACAATGGGAGGTATGATACCACACAGCCCGGCCGGTGCCACAGTCTGTTCTTCCGTTGATGATTCTGATTGTCTTGCTTACATGTGAGTGTTCACGTTTTTTACTATGATGACAATACTATGCTGAGGGCTGAGCCCCCTTCCTGTGGACCCATCCATCTCCATCCCAGCACCTGACGCCCTTTTCCAGTTTCCATCTCCATCTCTGCTCCTGGGAGCCCTCCTAGACCCTCTGTAACGGGGGGTCATGGGGTTCTGGTAAGCGGCCAGGCTCTTACTGTTGGTGGTGGTCTTACACATCCAAGGTTCCATGCAGTTGAAAGACCCGGGATTGCTATTTCACTTTTTTTGGGTTCTTTTTATGGACTATTTTTTTAAACCATTCATAATGATTTTTTAATACATTTATTATGCTTGGACTTTATTTTGACATTTGTTTGCACCAATTTTGATATATTACTGCACAGATGGTTTATGCATTCACTAATACTAGTTGTATTTAGTGTTTTTGGCGTGGCAATTTGGCCACACATTCACTAATCTGTATAGCGCGAGTCATTTAATTTTCTCTTGTTTATGTTATGTGTTTGTGTCACATTTAAGATATCGCTGCTTTTTTATCACATCTTTAGACACTTTGAAGCGCAATTATTTTTTATTTTTTCTGTTCCTTATCACGCATGCTCCTATATACCAAGAAGTACCTGGTATTTCTCGATGGGTACAGAGACTAAGGGAACTGCGAGGTAGAGCAGGTAAGGCGAGTATATGGGGGGTCGAGGAGCCCTATCCAGGGACATGGTTGCTTGATCCTTCCTTGGCTGGTACCAGTGTCTGCTTTGAGAAGGTAACAGAAGTCCGGAAGTTGGCTGCTCGGATTGTGCCTTGTGATATGTTTGCCACGTGATGGCTTTATCACTCCTGGGGAATTATGCACTGCCTCCTCATAAAAATGTTTTAATTACCCAGAATCATGATAGACGGCACTAATGCCTTAATCTGTGCATACAAGAACAACCGGTTCACATCTGTCTGACTTCATGCTCAGTGATTTGGAGTAATCGTCGACTTTAATCCCTTTTTAACTCATGTCAGTGCTGTGTCTGGGCAGAGCACAGGGAGGTCTTCTCTTTCTACGTTAAAGTGAAATAACACTCTAAAAATAAGAACTTGGGATTTTTTGGCATGCAAAAGACTCCCCTGCTGGAAAACTTTTTTTATTTTATTTTTTTATTTTCTGAGTACGCTGTGTGGTGCATGCGCTGCCATAGAGGAAGGTGCCGGGGAGAATGTAACTCCTGTGCACATAATTAGCGGCTACCCACTGGCCAAAGAGGAGTGGGGGTGGGGTGGGAGGCAGAGCCTGCACTGCCCAGTGCTGGAGAGGAGCACTTTTTTGTAAGGTAAGTAAACCGTAATATGCATACCCACCCAGCACATACTGCTTTAGCTTTCTCATGAGACCCGACCATGTAAATTACAGGTGTATTACCACTTCCAGAGGACACAGCTTCTGCTTACCGATACCCATAGTAATGAATAGCTGTAAGCAAGTTCCCGGATGCACACTCAGGGCTTTTATGCAGGTGCGCAGCTTTGCAAGCATGGTATATACCCGCATACTGCCATTCTTTAATATCGCCATCTGTGCACAAGTGCAGTGTCGCCCGGATGAGTAAATAAATGCCCCGATACCTCATATGTGGCACAAAGGCTGTTTACATACATGTGTGCTCTATGCATTTATTTTATTAGATTATTATTCATTTTTTTTTCCATGTAACTTTATTGCCATTCCAATAGGACCAAAGAGCCCCCTATGTGATAGAACAGGTGACAGGTCCACTTTATGGAGACAGCAGGGGTCTATTAGACTTATCTATCTATCTAGTCAACCACCAATTGTGCTCCCACACCAAAAGTTCTCCCACTTAAAAAAGATGAGAGAGGCCTGTAATTGTCATCATAGGTATACCTCAACTATGAGAGACAAAATGTGGAAACAAATCCAGACAATCACATTGTCTGATTTTTGAAAAAAATTATTTGCAAATTTATGGTGGAAAATAAGTATTTTGTCAATATCAAAAGTTCATCTCAATACTTTGTTATAT
Organism: Aquarana catesbeiana; assembly: GCF_042186555.1. NCBI lineage: Eukaryota > Metazoa > Chordata > Amphibia > Anura > Ranidae > Aquarana > Aquarana catesbeiana. The sequence continues at coordinate 700,981,624 of NC_133326.1, forward strand.
ATCCTTTGTTGGCAATGACAGAGGTCAAACGTTTTCCGTAGGTCTTCACAAGGTTGTCACACACTGTTGCTGGTATGTTGGCCCATTCCTCCATGCAGATCTCCTCTAGAGCAGTGATGTTTTGGGGCTGTCACTGGGCAACACAGACTTTCAACTCCCTCCAAAGGTTTTCTATGGGGTTGAGATCTGGAGACTAGCTAGGCCACTCCAGGACCTTGAAATGCTTCTTACGAAGCCACTCCTTCGTTGCCCGGGCGGTGTGTTTGGGATCATTGTCATGCTGAAAGACCCAGCCATGTTTCATCTTCAATGCCCTTGGTGATGGGAGGAGGTTTACAATCAAAATCTCACGATACATGGCCCCATTTATTCTTTCATGTACACGGATCAGTCGTCCTGTTCCTTTTGCAGAGAAACAGCTCCAAAGCATGATGTTGCCACCCCCATGCTTCACAGTAGGTATGGTGTTCTTTGGTTGCAACTCAGCATTCTCTCTCCTCCAAACATGACGAGTTGTGTTTCTAACAAACAGTTCTACTTTGGTTTCATCTGACCATATGACATCCTCCCAATCCTCTTCTGGATCATCCAAATGCTCTCTAGCAAACCTCAGACGGGCCCGGACATGTACTGGCTTAAGCAGGGGGACACGTCTGGCACTGCAGGACCTGAGTCCCTGGTGGCGTAGTGTGTTACTGCCTTTGTTACGTTGGTCCCAGCTCTCTGCAGGTCATTCACTACGTCCCCCCCCGTGTGGCTCTGGGATTTTTGCTCACCGTTCTTGTGATCATTTTGACCCCATGGGGTGAGATCTTGCGTGGAGCCCCAGATCGAGGGAGATTATCAGTGGTCTTGTATGTCTTCCATTTTCTAATTATTGCTCCCACAGTTGATTTCTTCACACCAAGCTGCTTGCCTGTTGCAGATTCAGTCTTCCCAGCCTGGTGCAGGTCTACAATTTTGTTTCTGGTGTCCTGCGACAGCTCTTTGGTCTTCACCATAGTGGAGTTTGGAGTGTGACTGTTTGAGTTTGTGGACAGGTGTCTTTTATACTAATAACAAGTTCAAACAGGTGCCATTAATACAGGTAATGAGTGGAGGACAGAGGAGCCTCTTAAAGAAGAAGATAAAGGTCTGTGAGAGCATGTGTATGTGAATGTGTGTGTGTGTGTGTGTGTGTGTGTGTATATTATTATAATATAATTAGCGGTGCAACAGATCGTTCCTCGGATCAGATCAGAGTCACGGATCGGATCATTTTCGGTTCAGCAAAAAAACCCACAAACATAAATTTTGTCTTTTTGTTCATTAACACTTTTAAATTACTTGATCTCCCCCACTGCAATATCCATGTCATTCTCCCCACTGTAATATCCACAATCTCCCCCACTGCTGTAATATCCACAGACTCCCCACTGTATACAGTATGCGTATAGGAAGACTAGGGTCGTTTAGTCTTACCTTACAGAATAGAAGCTTCCAAGCCGGCCAGATCAGATCCACGAGTTAAGGTGTGATGACGTCAGCGCTCACCGCCGCCGCCGGGTGTACCAAGATGGCCACCGCTCCGGAGCTAGGACGAAGCCGCGGCCTTTCCTAAGGCCGAGGCAGTGGAGCGTTCCGCAGATCGCGTGTGTGCCGATCTGAACAGGTTGACCCGTTCGGCTGGCAACAAAAGTGAGTACACCCCTAAGTGAAAATTTCCAAATTGGGCCCAAAGTGTCAATATTTTTTGTGGCCACCATTATTTTCCAGCACTGCCTTAACCCCCTTGGGCATGGAGTTCACCAGAGCTTCACAGGTTGCCACTGAAGTCCTCTTCCTTTCCTCCATGATGACATCACAGAGCTGGTGGATGTTGGAGACCTTGCGCTCCTCCACCTTCTGTTTGAGGATGCCCCACAGATGCTCAATAGAGTTTAGGTCTGGAGACATTCTTGGCCAGTCCATTTCCTTTACCCTCAGCTTCTTTAGCAAGGCAGTGGTCATCTTGGAGGTGTGTTTGGGGTCGTTATCATGTTGGAATACAGCCCTGCGGCCCAGTCTCTGAAGGGAGGGGATCATGCTCTGCTTCAGTATGTCACAGTACATGTTGGCATTCATGGTTCCCTCAATGAACTGTAGCTCCCCAGTGCTGGCAGCATTCAAGCAGCCCCAGACCATGACAATCCCACCACCATGCTTGACTGTAAGCGAGACACACTTGTCTTTGTCCTCCTCACCTGGTTGCCGCCACACACGCTTGTCACCATCTGAACCAAATAAGTTTATCTTGGTCTCGTCAGACCACAGGACATGGTTCCAGTAATCCATGTCCTTAGTCTGCTTGTCTTCAGCAAACTGTTTGCAGGCTTTCTTGTGCATTATCTTTAGAAGAGGTTTCCTTCTGGGACGACAGCCATGCAGACCAATTTGATGCAGTGTGCGGCGTATGGTCTAAACACGGACAGGCTGACCCCCCACCCCTTCAACCTCTGCAGCAATGCTGGCAGCACTCATGCGTCTATTTCCCAAAGACAACCTCTGGATATGACGCTGATCACGTGCACTCAACTTTTGGTCAACCATGGCGAGGCCTGTTCTGAGTGGAACCTGTCCTGGTAAACTTATGTATGGTCTTGGCCACCGTGCTGCAGCTCAGTTTCAGGGTCTTGGCAATCTTCTTATAGTCTCTAGGCCATCTTTATGTAGAGCAACAATTCTTTTTTTCAGATCCTCAGAGAGTTCTTTGTTTGCCATGAGGTACCATGTTGAACTACCAGTGACCAGTATGAGCGAGTGAGAGTGAATACACCAAATACCTGCTCCTTATTCAGACCTGAGCCCTTGTAACACTAACGAGTCACATGACACCAGGGAGGGGAAAAAGGCTAATTGGGCCCAATTTGGACATTTTCACTTAGGGGTGTATTCACTTTTGTTGCCAGCGGTTTAGACATTATTGGCTGTGTGTTGAGTTATTTTGAGGGGACAGCAAATTTACACTGTTATACAAGCTGTACACTCACTACTTTACATTGTAGACAAGTGTCATTTCTTCAGTGTTGTCACATGAAAAGATAGAATAAAATATTTACAAAAATGTGAGGGGTGTACTCACTTTTGTGAGATACTTTATATATAATATGATAGGAAGACCTCTGAAGTGAAGGGGGGGGGGGGTGACCTCTGATGTGAATGGGGTAACCACCAGTGTGATTGGAGGTTCCCCCTTCACATCAGAGATCCTCCTATGTGAAAGGGCAACCTCTGATGTGATGGGAGGATCTCTGATGTGAAGGGGGAACCTCTGATGTGATGGGAGGATCTCTGATGTGAAGGGGGAACCTCTGATGTGATAGGAGGATCTCTGACGTAAAGGGGAAACCACCAGTGCGATTGGAGATTACCCCTTCACATCAGAGATCCTCCTATCACATTGGAGGCCCCCCTTCACATGAGAGATCCTCATATCACATCAGAGATCCTCCTATCACACTGGTGGTTCAGAGGTTTGATGTGAAGGGGGAACCACCAGTGTGATAGGAGGATCTCTGATGTGAAGGGGGAACCTCTGATGTGATATGAGGATGTGAAGGGGGAACCACCAGTGTGATAGGATGATCTATGATTTTAAGGGGGAACCACCAGTGTGATAGGAGGATCTCTGATGTGAAGGGGGAACCATCAGTGTGATAGGAGGATCTCTGATGTGAAGGGGGTGGACCTCTGATGTGAAGGGGAACCACCAGTGTGATATGAGGATCTCTGATGTGAAGGGGGAACCAGCAATGTGATAGGAGGATCTCTGATGTGAAAGGGGGGGACCTCTGATGTGAAGGGGGAACCAGCAATGTGATAGGAGGATCTCTGATGTGAAAGGGGTGGAGGGGGACCTCTGATGTGAAGGGGGAACCACCAGTGTGATAGGAGGATCTCTGATGTGAAGGGAGGGGGGGGGGAACCTTTGATGTGAAGGAGGAACCACCAGTGTGATAGGAGGATCTCTGATGTGAAAGGGGAACCAGCAATGTGATAGGAGGATCTCTGATGTGAAAGGGGAACCAGCAATGTGATAGGAGGATCTCTGATGTGAAAGGGGGGGACCTCTGATGTGAAGGGGGAACCACCAGTGTGATAGGAGGACCTCTGATGTGAAGGGGGAACCACCAGTGTGATAGGAGGATCTCTGATGTGACGGGGGGGGGACCTCTGATGTGAAGGGGGAACCAGCAATGTGATAGGAGGATCTCTGATGTGAAAGGGGGGGACCTCTGATGTGAAGGGGGAACCAGCAATGTGATAGGAGGATCTCTGATGTGAAAGGGGGGGACCTCTGATGTGAAGGGGGAACCACCAGTGTGATAGGAGGACCTCTGATGTGAAGGGGGAACCACCAGTGTGATAGGAGGATCTCTGATGTGACGGGGGGGGGGACCTCTGATGTGAAGGGGGAACCACCAGTGTGATAGGAGGATCTCTGATGTGACGGGGGGGGGGGGGGACCTCTGATGTGAAGGGGGAACCACCAGTGTGATAGGAGGATCTCTGATGTGAAGAAGTAACCTCCTGAGGTGATCGAGGGGACTCTTGTGATCTGGGGAGAACCTTTGTTGTGACGGGGGGGGGGGACTTTAATAAGATGAGAGGACTTGTGATGTGATGGGGGGGGGGGGGAACCCCTGATGTGAAGGGGGACATCTGCTCTATGTGTTGTGATTCATTGTGAATGATGCCCCAATGCACTATATAGACAGATCAGTATTGTTTCTTGCGTTTTTGTAAAAAAAAAAATTAAAAAAAATATGTAGCATTTGTCTCTTTTGTTGCGGTGTGGTGGGTGGCTCATTCACAATGAATAGGTTGCCTCAGTGCAGCGCTCATTAATACACAACACATTGAATGTTCACACACCACACTGGGACACACAAGTCTATATATGATGGGACTCTTCCTCTTTCCATACCCTTCCATTGTATGGTGAGCTAGAACCTAAAAGATGATTTTGTCCGCAGTTCATGGAATATTTCCTCGCTGTTGCTGTTCATCCTCTTCCTCTGGGATTTCCTGTAGTCCTGTACAGACAGCGTGTCACCTGCTGTGGTGGAATGCGGTCCTGTATACACACGCCTCCAATTATGTGTCTTACCATCTGTGTGTGACCTGCAAGTTCCTGCCGGTCCCGGTCACCCAGCAGAATGCCTGGCATGCCGGAATGTTCCTCTGCTGTCAGTCAGAGCTGGGAGATGACCCGGGATCACTGAAGAAAGTCATTGAAGTCTCTCTGCCTATGGGCACTGGGCCTCAGCTGTGGCAGAAGGTCCACACGTGGCCCCTCGGTACTTGCTGTGCAGCTCTTTGCACATTCCAGCAGTTAGTATTGAAAGAATTTATTTGAAAAATAATTTTGAATTACATTTTTTAATTTATTACACAGGTACTTCTATACCGATGTCAATTTTACTCAGTGCTCCGCATATATTTTGTACATTCACATTTAGGGTTGTTCCGATAACACTTTCTGAAGACCGAGTACGAGTACCGATACTTTTTTTTTTTCCCAAGTACTCGCCGATACCGATTACCGATAATATTTTTTAATGTTATGTGACAGTTTTCAAAGCACAATACAGATTAGGTGGCACTGATATGCAGAACTGATTAACACTGATAGGATTAGGTGGCACTGATGTCGGGCACTGACAGATGGCACTGATAGATGGCACTGACAGGTGGCTGCCACTGATAGATGGCACTGATGGATGGCACTGACAGGTGGCTGGCACTGATAGGCGGCTCTTATGGGCAGTGGGCACTGATTGGTGGCATTTATGGGCACTGATGGGCAGGTGTAGTGACACTGTCATGCCATGAGGAAAGGCTGGCTGCAACGCCCATCTTTGTACTCCTTGCACTCGGGCCGCATTAAAAGCAGCAGCGGCCATCTTGTTACACCCAGCCCGAACTATATGGGCTGGGTGTAATAAGATGTCTGCTGCTGGCTTACTGCAGCTGAGTGCAGGGTGTACCAAGATGGGCGTCGGGATGTCCAAGCGCTGACGTCAACACGGAACGTCACTTCCGGTGTTCCACCTGCTGACTTCCGGTTGCGCCGAGTCGTTTTTTTCCTCTCTCACTTGGATCTGGCAACGTGAGTATTTGCGCGAGTACGAGTACTCGTGCAAATGCTCAGTATCGGTCCCGATACCGATACTAGTATCGGTATCGGGACAACCCTATTTGCATCAGTCCCTGCCCTCAAGGAGCTTACCATCTAAGGTCCCTAACTCACATTTACACAGTGGGGCCAATTTAGACAGGAGCCTATGAACCTACCAGCAAGTCTTTGTAGTGTGGGAGGAAACCGGAGTACCCGGAGGAAACCCACACAGGCACAAGGAGAACATGCAAACTCCAGGCAGGTAGTGCTGTGGTTGGGATTCGAACCAACGACCCCAGTGCTGCTAGGCGGAAGTGCTATAATCACTCATGTACTGTGTCTCCAGTCTTTGTCTATCCCAGTTAGCATGTCTCCTACAGTACGTTCCCGGTCTCTGCCTCTGGTCCCCATCCCCCCCCGCCACCAGAAGTGTGCCTCTGGTCCCCATCTACCCCCCAAGGTGTGCCTCTGGTCATCACTACCCCCCCCCCCCCCAATGTTCAGGAATATTCCTTTATCCCATTGTTTTGCAAATTAATGTACACTACAAACTGTATGATTGAATCGATTCTGATATCACTGTTTTACTAACCTGAAAGCTTATTATTCAAAATAGGAAACCTTCATTTTGTTTGCAAATATTAAAGATTCTAGCAAGAAGGAGTCCTTACATTTAAAGAGCACCTGTCATTTCGGATCCATCATGGCAGCGCCTGTTAGCGGGCGTCCACTCACCTGCTGTCGCCACGTCCCTCACCTTGTTGTGTTACTGCCCCATCACCAGCCGTCCCACTAAAGTGAATGGAACTGTCAGTGAGCCAACAGCGGGGTCAGGAGCAGGAGCCCACAGCGGGGTCAGGAGCAGGAGCCCACAGCGGGGTCGGGAGGAGGAGCCCACAGCGGGGTCGGGAGGAGGAGCCCACAGCGGGGTCGGGAGGAGGAGCCAACAGCGGGGTCAGAGGAGGAGTGGCTGCAGGACAGAAATGACAGTTGCTCTTTAAAAATTAGGATTTAATTCAAGCCTTTTTCCTAGTGATTTTAAATCAAATCCACCCTGGTTAGAATCCCTGTCAGGTTTTTCCTGCTACCCAAGGCTTCATTTAAAGAGATTTTCCCTTCACTTCCTGCCATGCTGACGATGGTTTCACCAGACAGGAAGTGAGGGGAAAGTCGGTAACAAGGGCACAGACAAATTTTAGGCCCCTTTTCACACTTGTGTGACTTGGGAGTGCCAAGTTGCATTACAAGTCGCATCCCATGATTTCCAATGAGTACCGTTCATATCTGTGCGACTTCAAAGCAGTCCCTGACTTTGATGTGACCTGCGCTCCAGAGACCTCCATATCACACAGGCATTGCTTCAAGTCCCGTCCAAAATCGCTGTAAAAATAGTGGCAAAATCGCGTGACTTTCACATCCGCCCCAGTGTGAAAGGAGCCTAAAGCTGACGCGTTCTAGAGCCTTCCTCTATGCAACTAAAGAAAGTCTGCGTTGCTCTTGGAGGATTCCCCTCACTTCCTGTCTAGTAAAACGTCACCCAACAGGAAGTGACGGTAAATCTCTCCTAATGGAGCCCTGGAACGGCAGTAAAAACCAGACAGGGGTTCTAACTCCTAGCCACCCCATCAAACCGAAAAAAGAAAACTAAACACTAACTTTTTTTGCCTACGATGTAATGCTTATGTGCAGCAAGACAGAGAGGCCGGTCCTTAATGCCCACACACCGCACGTGGTGGCTGAGGTTTCAGCGCTTAAAGCGCGCTCCCAGTACAGTCACTGGGCTGTGTCCCAGTCTGTGTGATCGGGAGCTGGTGGGATGGGCTGCCGATCATGTGACCTCTGTGACAGCCAATCACAGGGATTTTATGTGATTGCAAAGTCTGCACCATCTCCTGGGGGGGGGGGGCTTTTAGGGTTAATAGTTTTTTTTTTTTTTTTTCCAAGTCGCATGTTCATATTCCCCAGGAAGTTGCAAAAATGAAAAGAGAAAACGAAAAATGCAAAACATACAAAAAAAAAAGTGCCTGGAGTGTCAATCAATGTATGTGTTCTGTAATGTGAGGATGTGAATGAGGCCCTTCATCTCCACCATCCGCCAACTGATCAATGTGAGCAGAGGGGGGGGGGACATGCACTTTAATTGTACTCCGCCCTTCATCGGGACTTGTGCTTCCCACATGGGTGTCACATGACTGCTGGAAGGTCGTCTGTGAGAGCGTCTCCTGACACCGGCGGGGTCACCGAGTGCCAATCTATATATAGATTATATTATTAGAGAGAGCCATAGATATACAAGATATTTTATATTTATTTATATATATATATATATATATATATAATAAAATAAATGTGTGTGTGTGTGTGTGTGTGTGTGTGTATATATAAATAAATAAATAAATATATATATATATATATATATATATATATATATATATATATATATATATATATATATATTATAAAAATCTGTTGCGCTTACAATAAAGAAACTAAAAAAGCAGCTAACACTAAATTGCTGGACACAATATAAAATAGAAGGTCTATCTATATATTATAAATATTTTATTTATACACACACTTTAATGGCATCCCAGTCTTAGTCCCGTAGGGTACAATATTGAGTTGGCCCACCCTTTGCAGCTATAACAGCTTCAACTCTTCTGGGAAGGCTGTCCACAAGGTTTAGGAGTGTGTCTATGGGAATGTTTGACCATTCTTCCAGAAGAACATTTGTGAGGTCAGGCACGGATGTTGGACGAGAAGGCCTGGCTCGCAGACTCCGCTCTAATTCATCCCAAAGGTGTTCTATCAGGTTGAGGTCAGGACTCTGTGCAGGCCAGTCAAGTTCCTCCACCCCAGACTCGCTCATCCATGTCTTTATGGACCTTGCTTTGTGCACTGGTCCAAATAATTTGGTGGAGGGGGGATTATGGTGTGGGGGTTGTTTTTCAGGGGTTGGGCTTGGCCCCTTAGTTCCAGCAAAGGGAACTTTTAAAGGTGGTTGTAAACACTCGATGTTTTTCACCTTTATGCATTCCATACATTAAAGTGGTTGTAAACTCTGTACTTTCATTTTAGCTCATTCTAATCTACAGTGATGAGCCTGCTGATTGCTGCCTGTGAAATTTCACTTACTGTTTCACTTTTACAGTCTCTTCATAATCCGTCCTGCAATCTTTAACCACTTCCATACCGGGCACTTACACCCCCCTCCTGCCCAGACCATTTTTCAGCTTTCAGTGCTGTCACACTTTGAATGACAATTGCGCGGTCATACAACACTGTAACCATGTGAAATATTTATCATGGCAGGGCCGGTACAAGGGGTGAACAGAAGGGGCGGCTGCCCTGGGCGCAAAGGTTTATTGCAGGGAACGGGGGCGCCCTGACCTGAACCCTATAGGAAGGGGGGAGCTCAGTTTGGCATCCTTGCCCTGGGCTCTTTATGACTTTGTCCCGACACTGGTCTGTGGTGTACATTATGGTGGGGATCACCTCCTATGATGGTGGGTGAAGCGGTGTGGTGTACATTATGGTGGGGATCACCTCCTAGGATGGTGGGTGAAGGTCTGTGGTGTACATTATGGTGGGGATCACCTCCTGTGATGGTGGGTGAAGGTCTGCGGTGTACATTATGGTGGGGATCACCTCCTGTGATGGTGGGTGAAGGTCTGTGGTGTACATTATGGTGGGTATCACCTCATGTGATGGTGGGTGAAGGTCTGTGGTGTACATTATGGTGGGGATCACCTCCTAGGATGGTGGGTGAAGGTCTGCGGTGTACATTATGGTGGGGATCACCCCCTGTGATGGTGGGTGAAGGTCTGCGGTGTACATTATGGTGGGGATCACCTCCTGTGATGGTGGGTGAAGGTCTGTGGTGTACATTATGGTGGGGATCACCTCATGTGATGGTGGGTGAAGGTCTGTGGTGTACATTATGGTGGGGATCACCTCCTGTGATGGTGGGTGAAGGTCTGTGGTGTACATTATGGTGGGGATCACCTCCTAGGATGGTGGGTGAAGGTCTGTGGTGTACATTATGGTGGGGATCACCTCATGTGATGGTGGGTGAAGGTCTGTGGTGTACATTATGGTGGGGATCACCTCCTGTGATGGTGGGTGAAGGTCTGTGGTGTACATTATGGTGGGGATCACCTCCTGTGATGGTGGGTGAAGGTCTGTGGTGTACATTATGGTGGGGATCACCTCCTAGGATGGTGGGTGAAGGTCTGTGGTGTACATTATGGTGGGGATCACCTCCTGTGATGGTGGGTGAAGGTCTGTGGTGTACATTATGGTGGGGATCACCTCCTGTGATGGTGGGTGAAGCGGTGTGGTGTACATTATGGTAGGGATCACCTCCTAGGATGGTGGGTGAAGGTCTGCGGTGTACAATATGGTGGGGATCACCTCCTAGGATGGTGGGTGAAGGTCTGCGGTGTACATTATGGTGGGGATCACCTCCTATGATGGTGGGTGAAGCGGTGTGGTGTACATTATGGTAGGGATAACCTCCTAGGATGGTTGGTTAAGGTCTGCGGTGTACTTTATGGTGGGGATCACCTCCTAGGATGGTGGGTGAAGGTCTGCGGTGTACATTATGGTGGGGATCACCTCTTATGATGGTGAGTGAAGGTCTGCGGTGTACATTATGGTGGGGATCACCTCCTGTGATGGTGGGTGAAGGTCTGTGGTGTACATTATGGTGGGGATCACCTCCTGTAATGGTGGGTGAAGGTCTGTGGTGTACATTATGGTGGGGATCACCTCATGTGATGGTGGGTGAAGGTCTGTGGTGTACTTTATGGTGGGGATCACCTCCTGTGATGGTGGGTGAAGGTCTGTGGTGTACATTATGGTGGGGATCACCTCCTAGGATGGTGGGTGAAGGTCTGTGGTGTACATTATGCTGGGGATCACCTCATGTGATGGTGGGTGAAGGTCTGTGGTGTACATTATGGTGGGGATCACCTCCTGTGATGGTGGGTGAAGGTCTGTGGTGTACATTATGGTGGGGATCACCTCCTGTGATGGTGGGTGAAGGTCTGTGGTGTACATTATGGTGGGGATCACCTCCTAGGATGGTGGGTGAAGGTCTGTGGTGTATATTATGGTGGGGATCACCTCCTGTGATGGTGGGTGAAGGTCTGTGGTGTACATTATGGTGGGGATCACCTCTTATGATGGTGGGTGAAGATCTGTGGTGTATATTATGGTGGGGATCACTTCCTAGGCTGGGTTGCAGCCTCTATCGCTCTGTTCATTGTCTCTCATCTCTTATCCTGGAAGTGTCGGAGCGGGGAGGAAAATTCCTGGGATTTTTTTCAGCTAAGGCAAGATGTGAGGGTGGTGTCCTGGCCAGACTATACCCCTCCCCGGGGCTCACATTTAACTCCTCATACCTTGGGAACTCTCACGGCCCATTTGCACTGTTGCGTTTTGGCAATGAGCACATTATTTGGAATGTACCTTGTTTTTAAAGTACTCCACAATGCATGTTGTGTTTTATGAAGAATGGGGCATGTTTTCAATACATTTTGGTTGCTTTGGCCGTCCGGTCCTTTCAGAGTGTGATGCACACCCAGCACTAACATGCGAATGGGTCCCAGGCCATAATGCGGTATTTTTCTTGTCGCCTGTAAGAAAAGAACCTTTGTTCAGAAGAGAGAATAACCTGAAGGACATTCGGCCCGGCTCACACAGAAGGAAAGCGCTTGCAGATTTGCCGGATCAATAGCTATGCAAACTTTTATTAGACCGCTCTGAAGGATTTGTTGATGAGATGCTGTTTGGATTGTAAATTTTAGGTTTTGTGTATTATATTTCACATTTGTAATAGGCACAGGTGATTGTTTTATCGAGCACAACCTGTCATCTACTAAAGAACATTTTATATACATCATTGTATTCAATCAGCAGCCATGAGGTTAGTGGTTTTTTTTTTTTTTTTTCCCTTTTTTATCATTATTATTATTATTATTATTATTATTATTATTATTATTATTATATTATTTTTTTTTTTTTTTTTTTTTTTAGACCTGACAATCCACTTTCAGATAGAAGTGATCCATGTGACTCTAGAGCAGTGATCTCCAAACTGTGGGCCAGATGCGGCCCTTTTGCTTGTCTTTATCTTGCCATTGGTACACCTTTCCTCCCACTGACCCCAATGATAGGACGCTCTTCCTCCCACTGACCCTAACGGTGAGGCACCATTCCTCCCATTCATACCAATAACGGGGCACCATTCCTCCCACTGATACCAATGATGGGGCACCATTCCTCCTACTGATACCAAAGATGGGGCACCATTCATCCCACTGATACCAACGATGGGGCACCATTCCTCCCACTGATACCAAAGATGGGGCACCATTCCTCCCACTGATACCAACGATGGGGCACCATTCCTCCCACTGATACCAACGGTGGGGCACCATTCCTCCCACTGATACCAACGGTGGGGCACCATTCCTCCCACTGATACCAACGGTGGGGCACCATTCCTCCCACTGATACCAACGGTGGGGCACCATTCCTCCCACTGATACCAACGGTGGGGCACCATTCCTCCCACTGATACCAACGGTGGGGCACCATTCCTCCCACTGATACCAACGGTGGGGCACCATTCCTCCCACTGATACCAACGGTGGGGCACCATTCCTCCCACTGATACCAATAATATGACTCTCTTCCTCCCAATGACCCCAACGGTGAGGCGCCATTCCTCCCACTGATACTAGTGATGGGGTGCCATTCCTCCCACTGATACTAGTGATGGGGTGCCATTCCTCCCACTGATACTAGTGATGGGGCGCCATTCCTCCCACTGACACCAATGGTGAGGCACCAGTCCTCCCAATGACACCAATGGTGAGGCACCAGTCCTCCCAATGACACCAATGATGGGGCACCATTCCTCCCAATGATGGGGCACCATTCCTCCCAATGATGGGGCACTATTCCTCCCACTGACACCAATGATGGAGCGCCATTCCTTCCACTGACACCAATGATGGAGCACTAAGTTAATAATGAGGCTTTATTTACTCTGACATCAGGGCATTTGCTACTACTGGCCACAGTCTAGCTCCCCCTTAAAGGGGTTGTAAACCCTCAAGGTTTTTCACCTGAATGCATTCTATGCATTCAGGTGAAAAACCTTTTGTGCTGCAGCTGCCCCCCAGATCCCCCTTTTTCTTACCTAAACCGATCGTTCCAGTGACGAGCCGAGCACGAGCCCAGCAGCCCCAGCCGCTGTCTCGGGTCCTCATTGGATAGATTGATAGTAGCAGGAGCCATTGGTTCCCACTGCTGTCAATCAGATCCAGTGACCCGGGGTGGGGCCGAGTCCTGCTGTCTGTGTCAATGGATGCAGCAGAAGGACTCGGGAGCGCTCCTGCAGGAGTGCCCCCATGGAAAATGTGGCTCTCCGTGACGTGAACTTGAGAAGAGGAGGAGTGCCGCCAGGGGATCCCCAAAAAAAGGGAGGATCGGGGCTGCTCTCTGCAAAACCCTTGCACACAGCAGGTAAGTATGACATGTTTGTAAAGCTTTGTTATTTAAAAGAAAAAAATCACTTTAAGCCTGAAGGACAGTACACTGGCCCTTTGTTTACAAAGTTTGGTCTAGAGCCATCTGATCACTTTATGGGGCTTTCAAAGGTGGGCCCCTTTCTCCAACCCCATGTGGTGGGTGTGCCCAGTGCTATCGAAAATGGGCATGTTTGCCCCTTGGTGATAACACTTTTTTTTTTTGCAATACAAAAGAAAAAAAAAAAAAAAAAGTAAAGACACCGCAATAAACACTCCGTTGCAAACTCCAGCATAGGGCGCGCATGTATACACACGAGGGGGTATCGCTGCCAACCTTGGTGTGAGAGCACCATTTGGAAGACCCAAATGGTTTCAGCAGATGATCAGATCTGCAACTCATTCTGGATGGTCCTAAATGAAAAACTTGCCATTACACACAGTGCACCTCCCATCCATTAGTCGGATAATTCGCTGAGCTCCGGGGAGCGGATGATTTACTCGGAGAAGATGTTTCTCGGGATCTGATCTGACGTCAGTTCTCATGTAATTGCAGCATTGGAGGAGCTTATCTCAGCAATCCTGACGGGAGTGACCGGGCTTATTAACGATAAAAAAAAAAAAATTGTGAGTCACCCCCGCCCTGAGAAACAATAGAATTTCCTGTCTGGGGAGGGAGAGAAACCGCAACTGACACACCTCATCGCTTCACACCATGGAAATACAATGTGTAGAGGACATCTTATCTCATCACCGGGAGACACGGAGCACATCATGACTATAATACAGGTGCATCTCATAAAATTAGAATATCCTCAAAAAGTTAAAGGGACACTAAAGGTTCCCCCTTTTTTTTTTTCCTTTTAAAATAACAAACATGTCATACTTACTCCGCTGTGCAGTTGGTTTTGCACATAGTGCCCCCGATCCTCCTCCTTCTGGGGTCCCTCTGCGGTGCTCCTCCCTCGCATCGAGTGACCTGTTGGAGAAGCGCTCTCCTACGGGTGTCACCCGTGCGGGCACGCTCCCGTGTCCTGTTGCTGCATCCATAAACATAGACAGCAAGACTCGGCGGCGCCCGCGTCATTGGATTTGATTGACAGCAGCGGGAGCCAATGGCTGCACTGCTATCAATCAAGAGCCGAGAAACTGGCCAGAGAGGGTGTGCGCGTCTCCAGCGTGGGAACGAACGGGCTCAGGTGAGTAAAACTGGGGGTTTGCATTGAGGTGAAAAACCAGGAGGGTTTACAACCCCTTTAATTTTATTTCAGTAATTCAATTCAAAAAGTGAAATTAAGTGCTCTAGAATGTCCTTCTAGAGGGCTGCACTGACTTTGGACTTGATAAAACAATAGAGGTCTTCAGCTCTTCTGCATTGTTGGGGTCTGGTGCCTCTCATCTTCCTCTTGACAATAACCCACAGATTCTCTATGGGATTTAGGTGCCAAGTCCGGCTGGAAAATGAAATCAGCATCTTCATAAAGCTGGTCAGCAGAGGGAAGCATGAAGTGATCTAGAATTTCCTGGTAGAGGGCTGCACTGACTTTGGACTTGATAAAACACAGTGGACCAACACCGGCAGATGTCCTGGCTCCCCAAACCATCACTGACTGTGGAAAATGTTCCATTTCATTTGGAAATCGTGGTCCCGGAGTCTGGAGGAAGAGCGGAAAGGCACAGAATCCAAGTTGAAGGAGGTCCAGTGTGAAGTTTCCACAGTCTGTGATGGTTTGGGGAGCCATGTCATCTGCTGGTGTTGGTGGTGACCAAGAACCCGATGGTCACTCTTACAGAGCTCCAGCATTTCTCTGTAGAGAGAGGAGAACCTTCCAGAAGAACAACCATCTCTGCAGCACTCCACCAATCAGGCCTGTATGGTAGAGTGGCCAGACGGAAGCCACTTCTCAGTAAAAGGCACATGACAGCCCGCCTGGAGTTTGCTAAAAGGCACCTGAAGGACTCTCTGACCATGAGAAACAAAATTCTCTGGTCTGATGAAACAAAGATTTAACTCTTTGGCCTGAATGACCAGCAACATGTCTGGAGGAAACCAGGCACCGCTCATCACCTGGCCAATACCATCCCTACAGTAAAACATGGTGGTGGCAGCATCATGCTCTGGGGATGTTTTTCAGCGTCAGGAACTGAGAGACTAGTCAGGATCGAGGGAAAGATGAATGCAGCAATGTACGGAGACATCCTTGATGGAAAAATGCTCCAGAGCGCTCTGGACTTGATACTGGGATAGAGGTTCACCTTCCAGCAGGCCAACGACCCTAAACACACAGCCAGAGCTACAATGGAATGGTTTAGATCAAAGCATATTCATGTGTTAGAATGGCCCAAAGTCCAGACCTAAATCCAATTGAGAATCTGTGGCAAAAATTGCTGTTCACAGACGCTCTCCATCCAATCTGACAGAGCTTGAGCTATTTTGCAAAGAAGAAGAATGGGCAAAAATGTCCCTCTCTAGATGTGCAAAGCTGGTAGAGACATCCCCAAAAAAGACTTGCAGCTGTAATTGCAGAGAAAGGAGGTTCTACAAAGTATTGACTCAGGGGGGCGCCATACAAATGCACGCTAGAGCTGCACAATTAATCGTTAAAAAATCGTGATCTCGATTCACCTCCCCTGACGATCTCTCCTGCTGAGTTTGACGATTCTTTCATATAAACAAGTGGAGAGATTATCTGCTCACTCAGCTGTCAAAAGAAAACATCCAGGCATTCTGCCAAGTTTAGAACTTGAAACATTGTATCTAACTTCCTTCTTAGATCAAAGGGATAAACTTCTCTGTGTAAACAAATAACCTGGGCAATCTGCCAAGCTTTAAACAACGTGTAAATGCAGGAAGTTTAACCACTTAAAGTCTAAATCTTTTTCTGACACTTCTTTCTTAAGTTAAAATCAATATTTTTTGCTAAAAAAAATTACTTGGAACCCCCAAACATTAGAGATAAATAAATAATAAATATATATATATTCTAATATTTTATAATATGGAATAAAATGGCAATTGCTGCAATATTTTATGTCGCACTGTATTTGCCCAGCGGTCTTTCAAATGCAATTTTTTGGGAAAAAATACACTTCAATAAATAAAAAAAAAGAAACAGTAAAGTTAGCGCAATTTTTTTTTGTTTTAATGTGAAAGATGATGTTACGCCGCGAGAATCGTGAGAGAATCGTGATCTATCCTCTAAGCAAAAAAATCGTGATTCTCATTTTAGCCAGAATCGTGCAGCTCTAATGCACGCCGCACTTTTCACATATTTATTTGTAAAAAATGTTGAAAAACATTCATCATTTTCCTTCCACTTCACAATTATGTGCCACTTTGTGTTGGTCTATCACATAAAATCCCAATAAAATACATTTACGTTTTTGGTTGTAACCAGAGAAAATGTGGAAAATTTCAAGGGGTATGAATACTTTTTAAGGCACTGTAGGTGTGCCAAGCTTGTAGCTTCATATTCAAAAAAGACTTGAGGCTGTAATTGGTGCCAAAGGAGCTTCACCAAAGTATTGAGCAAAGGCTGTGAATACTTATTTATGTACATGGGATTTTTTTTCAGTTTTTTATTTCTAATAAATTTGCAAAGATTTCAAACAAACGTCATGATGAGATATTGTTTGTTGAATTTAGAGGAAAATAATGAATTGAATCCATTTTGGAAGAAGGCTGTAACGTAACAAAATGTGGAAAAAGTGAAGCGCTGTGAATACTTTCCGGATGCACTGTGTGTGTGTATATGTATATGTATGTATGTGTGTGTATATATATATATTTCTTTTTTTTTTCTTTTTTTAAATATACTTCTTGTATATCATGAAGTTGGCCCTCTGTAAGATTAAATCCTGTAGTACCTTTTTTTTTTTTTTTTTTTTTTTTTTTTTTTTTTCTTCCTGTTTCTTACAGATCTGAGGGTTTGGATTGAAGGTAAAGATGGCGGGTGCCTCAGTGAAAGTTGCTGTCCGCGTTCGGCCCTTCAACTCTCGGGAGTTCGCACACGATGCCAAATGCGTCATCCAGATGCAAGGCAACACTACCTGTAAGGAATCCTCGTTCTCATACAATCTGATGACCGGCTGATGTGTCGGGATTTGTAAAGTAAACCGATCTATAAACTGGGATCACAAGGCCTTAACAGAGTCATGCTCAAAAGTTTGCATACCCTGGCAGAAATTGTGAAATTTTGACATTAATATTGAAAATATGACTGATCATGCCAAAAAATTGTCTTATTTAAGGATAGCAATCAAATGAAGCCATTTATTATCAGATACTTCTTTTTTTGGATCCTTTTTTTAAATCATAATGATAACAGAAATCACCCAACTGGCCCTGATAAAAAAGTTAACATACCCCGGAATGTGTGGCCTTGGTACAGACACAGAAGGTGGCACACACAGGTTAAAATGGCAATTAAAGGTTAATTTCCCACATTTGTGGCTTTTTAAATCACAATTAGTGTCTGTGTATACAATTTAATGAGTTTCTTAGCTCTCACATGGATGCACCAAGCAGGCTATACACCGAGCCATGAGGAGGTAGAAAAGAACAGTCAAAAGACCTGCGTAACAAGGTAATGAAACTCTACAAAGATGGAAAAGGATGTAAAAAGATATACAAAGCCTTCAATATGCCAGTCAGTACTGTTTCACTTATTAAGAAGTGGAAAATTTGGGGCTCTTTTGATACCAAGCCAAGGTCAGGTAGACCAAGAAAGCTTGCAGCCACAACCGGCGGAAGAGTTGCTCAGGATACAAAGAAAAACCCCACAGGGGAAATACAGGCTGCTCTCCAAAAAGATGGTGTGGTTGTTTTTAAAGTGGTTGTAAACCCTTACAGACCACTTTCACCTTCAGGTAATCCTAGATTATGGCTTACCTGTAGGTGCTTGAAATATCTCCTAAACCTACACGGTTTAGGAGACATTTATGATTTCCCTGTACGATGAGTTCTTCTGCGCATCCGCCGATGTATTCGGCGCATGTGCACTCTTGAAAGGGCACGCTGTGTCGTTTCAAGCTGGGGTCATGCCGTGACTGGCGGCTCCCGGGCACATGCGACTCCAGCCAGTCACAGAGCTGGAGTTCGCGGCCCCGGAAGGAAGAGGGGTGAAGAATGGACGCTCGCTGCCAGTGAGGAAATCGGGGACATCGCAGGCTCCTGTGTCAGGTAAGTGACACATAATGGGCTACTATGAGATGCATTGTAGCCCATTATGCTTTACCTTTGCAGGGAAACCAAAGAGGAAGTAAAACCCATCAGGGTTTACATCCTCTTTAAGGAGCACAATTTAAAGAACAAAAAAGAGCTGCATGGTTGGCAGAAGGAAGCCTTTACTGCGCCAATGCCACAAAAAAGCCCAATTTGGCACGTCAAGGTATTGTTGGGCATATTGTAACCAGGCTTTTTTGTGGAACTTGTACAGTAAAGGCTTCTTTCTGGCAACTTGACCATGCAGCTTTATTTTGTTCAGTCATCATCTTTTTCCAGAGCAGCCTGTATTTCTCCTGAGGTTACCTGTGGGTTTTTCTTGGTATCCCAAACAATTCCTGTGGCAGTCGTGGCTGAAATCTTTCTTGGTCTACCTGACCTTAGCTTGGTATCAAGAGATCCCCAAATTTTCCACTTAAGTGATTGAACAGTACGGACTGGCATATTCAAGGCTTTGGATATCTTTTTATATCCTTTTCCATCTTTGTAAAGTTTCATTACCTTGTTACGCAGGTCTTTTGACTGTTCTTTTCTACCTCCTCATGGCTCAGTGTCTAGCCTGCTTAGTGCATCCATGTGAGAGCTAACAAACTCAGTGACTATTTATACACAGACACTAATTGTGATTCGAAAAGCCACAGATGTGGGAAATGGAACCTTTAATTGCCATTTTAACCTGTGTGTGCCAGCTTCTGTGTCTGTACCAAGGCCACACATTCCAGGGTATGTAAACTTTTTATCAGCGCCATTTGGGTGATTTCTGTTATCATTATGATTTTAAAAAATGATCCAAAAAACTATGCGATAATAAATGGCTTCATGTGATTGCTATCCTTAAATAAAAGACAGCTTTTTGACATGATCAGTCATATTTTCAATATAAATGGCAGGGTATGCAAACTTTTGAGCGCAACTGTATACGGTCTCTCAATGCAATATGGGCTCTTTTTACACGTCTATGCTGCACTGTGGGATTGAGGGGGTGGTCCAAAATGTTTTTGTTATTCTAGCTCACCAGGTTCAGACTCTTGGGGGGGGGGGGGGGGGGGTTGGGGTGATCCGGATGACAGCTGAGGACACCTTTTATAGACAAGCTGATGATGGAACCTTCAATATTTTTGTCCTGATGGTTCCTGTGCCTGTTATCCTCTACACTGGATGGACTGACTTGTGATATCCCCCCCCCCCTTCCCTGGGTCTAAATGGTACTGTCCATAGTAGTGATAGGGTCTCCGGGTTCCTGGCACTAATCCTCTGGTATTGGGTAGATCTCATGGATGTAATGCTGTTGGTCTGACTGAGTCTTCTTCCTTCTTCTCTTTTTAGGTATTTCAAACCCAAAACAGCCCAAAGATGCTCCAAAGAACTTCACCTTTGACCATTCCTATTGGTCACACACTACAGTAAGTGCCGAACCCTCTGTGTGTTTTCTGTGACTTGTATTCCATGTGTAGGAGAATGGGAAGTTCTCAGCGCCGTCTCTGCAGGATGAGGAAAAGCACGATGCTGCTGCGGGGCAAGTGGGGAGCGTCCTGCTGCTGCGGGGCGAGTGGGGAGCGTGCTGCTGCTGCGGGGCGAGTGGGGAGCGTGCTGCTGCTATGGAGCGAGTGGGGAGCGTGCTGCTGCTACGGGGCGAGTGGGGAGCGCCCTGCTTCCGCTACGGGGCGAATGGGGAGCGTCCTGCTACTGTGGGGCGATTGGGGAGCGTCCTGCTACTACGGGGGGAGCGTCCTGCTGCTGCGGGGCGAGTGGGGAGCATCCTGCTACTGCGGGGCGAGTGGGGAGCGTCCTGCTACTGCAGGGCGAGTGGGGAGCGTCCTGCTGCTGCGGGGCGAGTGGGGAGCGCGCTGCTGCTACGGGGCGAGTGGGGAGCGCGCTGCTGCTACGGGGCGAGTGGGGAGCGCGCTGCTGCTGCGGGACGAGTGGGGAGTGTCCTGCTGCTAAGGGGTGAGTGGGGAGCGTGCTGCTGTCACTGCAGGGAGAGTGGGGGGGGGGGGTGCGTGCTAATGCTGCGGTGGCGAGGAAAGACAGGGCTGATCTTGACATTGGGGAGTTTTCAAGGATGCCCCAAAGCTAAACAAAGAGCAAACTGGGTTCCCAAGACTGCATTGTGTTTTTTGTTGAAAAGGTGAACTTGGTATTGCCATGTGATGATGTAACATTTCCCATTGTCTCCCCGGCAGGAGGAAGACCCAAACTTCGCTTCTCAGCGTCAGGTGTACAAGGACATCGGCGAGGAGATGCTCTTGCACGCATTTGAAGGATATAACGTCTGTATCTTTGCCTACGGACAGACGGGGGCTGGAAAGTCCTACACCATGATGGGGAAACCCGAGCCAGAGCAACACGGCATCATCCCCCAGGTAATGGCTGTGTAATTTATATGAAGGAGGGGCTCTGGTCATGTGACTATACTGAAAGCTGGGGCCCCTGGGTTACCCACCAGGTACTGACTGTATAATCTGTACGGGGGGGGCTCTGGATCATCATCTAATAGGCAGTGTATGGTGGAGGAGCATTGGGTCGTCCCCCAGTTACTGGGGATCTGATCCTATTGGTAAGGAGCTTCAATGGCCAACTATTTCAGAATTAGAAAATAGACTTGGGAAACTTAACGTTAATGAATCACCAGGACCAGATGGCTTGCACCCGAGGGGACTTGGGGAACTCGGTCAAGTAATTGCCAGACCATTGTTCCTAATTTTTACAGACAGTCTACTGACTGGAATGGTACCAGCTGATGGGAGGAAAGCCAATGTAGCACCAATATTTAAAAAAGGGCCAAAATACATCCCTGGGAATTACAGAGCAGTTAGCCTAACATCAATAGTATGCAAACACTTGGAGGGGATGATAAGGGACTATATATAAGATTTTAGTAATGAGAACGGTATCATTAGCAGTAATCAGCATGGATTCATGAAGAATTGTTCTTGCCAAACCAATCTATTAAAGCAGATCTTCACCCATTTTTTAAACAGCATCTCGGTGGCTTCTAAAGGCAACACCGAGTGCCATATGGAGCTTTTTTTTTTTTTTTTTTTTTCCCTACCTTACGTTATCTGTCTTTCCCTTTGTTCTGTCCCTGCGGCTGTGGGCGTGGACTTTGCGGGTATTAGCGTCATATCCTGTCTTCGGCGCACTGTCTCCTGGGATCTCATTGTCATTCATCCCAGGAGACGTTGCGGAGAGCCGCCGTGAAATCTCGTGAGAGTTAAACAGGACTGCCGTTGTGATAGCAACCTGAGCTCTTGACGGTGCTCCGATTTCGTTTTTACTGCGTATGCGCGAGATCGGGGCTAGAAGGGGCGGTGCATGCTAGTCGATCAGCAGCACCGTATCCCGGAAGAGGATGCCTGTGGGCTTCACATGCCCACAGGCAAGATGAAAACCGACAACAGGAACTTTTAAAAGTTATTTTTACTACAGAAAACTGAGAGCAGTAGGCTGCAGAAACGGAACAAGTAAGTTCAAGATTACAATAGATTAAACATTGTCAGTCTTAGAAAAAAAAAAATTATGTGGAGACAGTGAAACACCGATTTAACCTTCTATGAGGAGGTGAGTTGCCATCTAGATAAAGGAAGGCCCGTAGACGTGGTGTATCTGGATTTTGCAAAAGCATTTGACACAGTTCCCCATAAACGTTTACTGTACAAAATAGGGTCCGTTGGCATGGACCATAGGGTGAGTACATGGATTGAAAACTGGCTACAAGGGCGTGTTCAGAGGGTGGTGATAAATGGGGAGTACTCGGAATGGTCAGGGGTGGGTAGTGGGGTTCCCCAAGGTTCTGTGCTGGGACCAATCCTATTTAATTTGTTCATAAACGACCTGGAGGATGGGATAAACAGTTCAATCTCTGTATTTGCAGACGATGCTAAGCTAAGCAGGGCAATAACTTCTCCGCAGGATGTGGAAACCTTGCAAAAAGACCTGAACAAATTAATGGGGTGGGTGACTACATGGCAAATGAGGTTCAATGTAGAAAAATGTAAAATAATGCATTTGGGTGGCAAAAATATGAATGCAATCTATACACTGGGGGGAGAACCTCTGGGGGAATCTAGGATGGAAAAGGACCTGGGGGTCCTGATAGATGATCGGCTCAGCAATGACATGCAATGCCAAGCTGCTGCTAACAAAGCAAACAGAATATTGGCATGTATTAAAAATGGGCTTAACTGCAGAGATAAAACGATAATTCTCCCGCTCTACAAGACTCTGGTCTGGCCTCACCTGGAGTATGCTGTCCAGTTCTGGGCACCAGTCCTCAGGAGGGACGTACTGGAAATGGAGTACAAAGAAGGGCAACAAAGCTAATAAAGGGTCTGGAGGATATTAGTTATGAGGAAAGGTTGCGAGCACTGAACTTATTCTCTCTGGAGAAGAGACTCTTGAGAGGGGATATGATTTCAATATACAAATACTGTACTGGTGCCCCCACAATAGGGATAAAACTTTTTCGCAGAAGAGAGTTTAACAAGACTCGTGGCCACTCATTAAAATTAAAAGAAAAGAGGTTTAACCTTAAACTATGTAGCGGGTTCATTACTGTAAGCGTGGCAAGGATGTGGAATTCCCTTCCACAGGCAGTGGTCTCAGCGGGGAGCATCGATAGTTTCTATAAACTATTGGATAAGCACCTGAATGACCGCAACATACAGGGATATACAATGTAATACTGACACATAATCACACACATAGGTTGGACTTGTGTCTTTTTTCAACCTCACCTACTATGTAACTTAATGGTCATTTTTTTATTTCTTTACACATTACATTATTTTTCATTACATTTCTTTATATTTAATTGAAGCAAAGAGTATTATGTCTTATTTTTTTGCCATCTTGCTTGATAACCTAATGTTCAGGGGTTGTAAATCTTTAAAATAAAAAAGTTTTTCAGAATCGTGATCTTTATTCTAAGGAACAAAAATCGTGATTCTCATTTTTTTCCAGAATCGTGCAGCTCTACTAGAAGTGCTTTCTGCTCCCCGTATCTATTGGTCATGTGATGTATGGGGGGGGTGGGGCTCTGGATCATTTTCTAATACAATCAAGCTGGCTACACGATAACATCCATTGCAACAACTGTTTTTATTCGCTACATGGCAGGATACAGCAGTAACATGCTAACGCGTTTCAGCCGGAGCCACACTGATGCTATGAGTAAGTCTTTGGCTGAAACGCGTAAGCATTGTCCTGCTGTATCTTGCCATGTAGCCAATAAAGAGTTGTTGCAATGGATGTTACCGAGTAGCCGGCTTCATTGTATTACAGGGTTATTGCTACAATTTTTAAAGGCATCTGGATCAGAGCACAGGTTTCTAGTCTCTCCAGGTAATTTGCGGTAGAGCAGGCTCTCTTGGTTGCTCTGGATCATTTGCCTAGGAACTGATCATGTGATTTTAAAGTGGATGAGAACCTATTTGTATGGTTACTTGGAGAGTCTGGGCCAGTGATTTCGAACCTTGGCACCCCATATGATTTGGAACTACATTTCCCATGATGCTCAACTACACTGCAGAGTGCATGAGCATCATGGGAAATGTAGTTCCAAAACAATTGGGGTGCCAAGGTTCGCCATCACTGCTCCAGGCTATTGTAATATTTGTGGGTGGGGGTTACCCTTAGGGTCATGTGATGTTTGGAGGCGGCGGAAATGTGAATCATCCTGGAGATTCATCAGGTCATACTACTTGTTCTTTGTGTCATGTGACCGATAATATCATGTGACCAGTCTGATCTGTGTGTACATACATAATGCAATGACTGGTCTCTTCTCTTTTTCAGTTATGTGAAGATTTATTTGCCCGAGTCAGCAACAACAAGAGCCCCGATCTGTCCTACTCTGTGGAGGTGAGAGGCTGCTCATACCTCATGCCCAAACACCTTTTTATAGGGTGATAGTGTAATCCTGGGGCCCAACGGGCTCTGCTTGGAGTTTGTATGTTACCCCCGGGTGCTCTGGTGTCCTCACACTCTGAAAAATACTGAAAGTTTATGTATCTTTATTGTTGGGGAGACTAAAGTGACTGGCTCAGTGTTCCCTGTACAGCACTGCAGTATATTTCAGAGCTATATAAATGTATAATAATAGTGTGTGACTGTGGGGTGACATTCAAATGTAAGCTCCTCTGGTGCAGATACTGATGTGACTGGCTCAGTGTTCTCTGTACAGCACTGCGGTATATGTCAGAGCTATATAAATGTATAATAGTGTGTGACTGTGGGGGCATTAGAGTGTAAGCTCTTCTGCTGCAGAGACTGTGACTGGCTCAGTGTTCTCTGTACAGCACTGCGGTATATGTCAGAGCTATATAAATGTATAATAATAATAATAGTGTGTGACTGTGGGGTGACATTAGAGTGTAAGCTCCTCTGGTGCAGAGTCTGATGTGACTGGCTCAGTGTTCTCTGTACAGCACTGCGGTATATGTCAGAGCTATATAAAAGTATAATAGTGTGTGACTGTGGGGGCATTAGAGTGTAAGCTCTTCTGCTGCAGAGACTGTGACTGGCTCAGTGTTCTCTGTACAGCACTGCGGTATATGTCAGAGCTATATAAATGTATAATAGTGTGTGACTGTGGGGGCATTAGAGTGTAAGCTCTTCTGCTGCAGAGACTGTGACTGGCTCAGTGTTCTCTGTACAGCACTGCGGTATATGTCAGAGCTATATAAATGTATAATAATAATATTGTGTGACTGTGGGGGGGACATTAGAGTGTAAGCTCCTCTGGTGCAGAGTCTGATGTGACTGGCTCAGTGTTCTCTGTACAGCACTGCGGTATATGTCAGAACTATATAAATGTGTAATAATTGGTGATGTAAAGGGGGGGAAAAGGGGGGGGGGGGCCAAACATTAGATTGTAAGCTCCTCTGATGCAGATGCTGACTGGTGAGCCGCCCTCCCAGCACCGGTAACCTAACCAGCCTTCCTCTTCCCCTCTGTCTAGGTCAGCTACATGGAAATCTACTGCGAGAGAGTCCGGGATCTGCTGAGCCCCAAGAGTAAAGGGAACCTGCGAGTCAGAGAGCACCCCATCATGGGCCCCTATGTGGAGGACCTGTCTAAGCTGGCAGTGACTTCCTACGACGATATCGCCGACCTCATGGACTGCGGGAATAAGGCCAGGTAACTGCCTGGTTACAAAGGGAACAAACCTGTCAGATGTTCAATGCTGGCAGGGTGGTGATTGATCTTTTACAACTTATAGTAAACGCTGGTGGCTTGTAGTTTTATCATTGCGTTGTAACTGACAAGCTGCTGTCTTTTACTGTAAGGATCGATCACTATCCCTCTGGCACTGAGTAGGGATGTCAGTCCATGGAGGCGACCACTGTGTTTGCACTGACTCTCTGCTTTCTACTTGCGGGGTAATGATTGAATCCTTTAGAGTCCTAGAAACAGCTCGTGGTGTTGTCATTCCGCTGTGAATGGCGAGCGCTGTCATTTGCAACAAAACAATCCACTAGCTATATTACTATGACTGTAAGAGATGCATTACCGCCCTGCCGACACTGAGCAAAGAGTCAGCCTATGGCTGCGGCCCCTTTAGTCTGTGTTCTGACCGCTGATTTAAAAGTGTATCACCCTACAAAAAGAGGAGACGGGCTCCGTGTTGAGCTGTAGCTCTCCAATTGAAACGCCCATAAATTGGGCATCTGGCTGGGGTGGAGCTACATCCAGCAAAAATTAGAAAAAAAAATCCTTTTAAAGCGGAACTAAACCCATCAATTAAAAAAAAAATTACATTCCCGGCATGCTGGAAATGCTAACTGCCATATTTGCTTGTGCTTTCAACCAAATTGTCAAACCACATGTGCAGCATCATGACAGTTGCAGATCAAACCGAGGCAAAGATTGCAGCTTGCTTGGCTGAAAAGGACTGGAGGGTTTAAAATGCGTCCATGGAAAGGAGGAGGGATCCCGGATCAATGTCCATCATGCATTGTATGGGGGAGGGGCAGTGGGTCGTCCCTCAGTTATTGGTCATCAAATGTTAGTGGTCAGGGGCCACAAAGATCATCTACGTAGGTTATCCCAGAAGTGCTTTCTGCCTCCCAGATATATTGGTCATGTGTTGTATGGAGGGGGAGGGGCACTGGATAATTTGCCCCTTGGCACTAGTCATGTGATAATAAGGTGGATTAGAACTATTTTATGTGTGATCTAGCTAGGCTTCTGTGATATTTGCAGGAGGGGCACTGGATTACCCCAATATTAAAAGCTGGTGGCTTGTACTTTTTTTTGCCATTTGGTTGTTGCGAATGATGAATACCGTCATATACAACAACATTGTAAATGACAGCGCTCGTCCATTTGCAACAACATAAGCCACAAGCTATTGCCATGGCTGCAAAAGATCAATCGCTTTCCCGTCGACCCTGAGCAGAGCTCCTCCAGACAGGCAGCTGATTAAGTGAGCATCACTGTACAAAGAGAGGAGTGGACAGGGGCTTATGTTGTGTTGTGTTGTGGCTCCCTCTATAGGAACACCCATCAATTGGACTTCTGCCTAGGGTGGAGCTACAGCCTGCAGAAACTTAGCAAAATAAGTTATTATCTTATAAAGTGTAGCCATAGATCAGAATGGGACCAAATGCTCTATGGGGGAGCTCTATGGGAGATCCTCTCCGCTCTCCCCTTCTGTCAGCTTGTTCCATGTCAGCATATTTGCACACAGCACACCTCCCATATCCCAGTCTGATCTCTGCTGTTCAGGGATTGCAGTAGACTTAACATCAAATCCAGGTATTTACACTGTTGCATTCAAAATATGTTTAAGGATATATTGATGATTACCGAGCTGCGTTCATTTTTGTCTTCTATATCTCTGTGCTGTTCAGTTTTAAAGTGGTTGTAAAGTCAGAAGGTTTTTTCTTATCTTAATGCATTAAGATAAAAAAACGTGTGTAGCAGCTGTCCCAGTACCCCTTAATACTTACCTGCGCCCCATCTCTCTCCAGCAATGTCCACGAGTCCCTCATCCATCCAGGACTCTCCCTCCTGATTGGTTGGGACACAGCAGCGGCGCCATTGGCCTCCGCTGCTGTCAATCAAAGTCAGTTAGCCAATCCGGAGAGAGAGGGGGCAGGCCCGAACGACAGCTCCGTGTCTGAATGGGCACACAGAGCTGCGGCTTGGCTCGGGTGCCCCCCATAGTAAGCTGCTGGCTGTGGGGGCATTTGACGGGAGGAAGGTGCCAGGAGCGCCGAAGAGGGACCTGAGAAGAGGAGGATCTGGGCTGCTCTGTGCAGATCCACTACAACAGAGGAGGTAAGTATAGAACTGTTTGTTATTTAAAAAATTAAAATAAAATGAGACTTTACAATCCCTTTTAATAGCATCAAATTATAAAAGGGTATTCAGAAGGCTCCGCTTCCCAACTCCTGAGACACAAAGGAAATAACTGAACTCCTTGGTGCAGATGGAGGGCTTGGTCACCTCCCAGAGTGGCCCCTCCCTTTTGGGTGTGCTTTTACTTGCACCTAGCGTCCTGCTCCTGTAGGTGGCGAAATCAACCCCATCTGTCATGAAGCATGGCCGTGTCCTTCAATGAACTAAATACATTTTTTTTTTTTTTTTTACCGTTTTGTGAAACGGTAGTTGTCCTATCATAGAGCTAGTTGGCCAAGCTCATCGTCTTATCTGCTTGCTGTAATCATAGAAATAATAACCGCCATCTGTTCCGCTCTCAGGACTGTCGCTGCCACCAACATGAATGAGACCAGCAGCCGCTCGCACGCCGTCTTCACAATCGTCTTCACACAGAAGAGGCACGATGAGATGACCAACCTAGACACAGAGAAGGTAAGTGCGAGCACAGAGAATGAAAATAGCGTCCCCTAACCGTCATTTACCCAGAAACCCTTGCAGCCATTGCATTTGCCACGTAGAATGTCAGTATTTTCATTCAACTTGATTGTGTTGCCAATAACCACTTGCCACCCAGGCCAGTTCAGGCATTTCTCTCCTATGTGTAAAAATCATTTTTTTTTTAAATAAAAAAAATATCTGGAGCCTCCAAACAGTGTGTGTATATATATGTATGTGTGTATATATATATATATATATATATATATATATATATATATATATATATATATATACATATATACATACATACATACATACATACATACATACATACATACATACATACATACACACACATATATATATATATATATAAAATTATTATTATTATTATTTTATTTTATTTTTTTGCACACCCAGGCCAATTCAGGCATTTCTTTATGTGTAAAAATATTTTTTTTTTAAATAAAAATATACCTGGAAACCCCAAACATAACATAACATAACATTATATTATAATGATATTATAATGATATATATATATATATATATCATTATAATATAATGTTATGTTTGGGGTTTCCAGGTATATTTTTATTTTAAAAAAAAATATTTTTACACATAGAGAAATGCCTGAATTGGCCTGGGTGTGCAAAAAAAATTATATATATACAAAATCTTATGTATTAGACAGTAATTCAATTGAATACAAGCAAATGTCTCCACAGTATAGATATCTAGGCAAAAACGTATTTTATGTATATAAACAAATTAGTGACTTCAGTTTGCTATTGTAGTTATTTTATCTTTGAATATATATATATATATATATACGTACCAATAAATTTGTATTTTTTTTTTATGATTACTGTTTGTGGTCCGTTTAAAATCCCAATTTGAGGAAACCAATTTTTTACTATAAGTATCCGGGATGTGGTCCACAAACAGCTCAGTCAGCTAGCTGGGGCAAACTCTTCTATTCCATTTTTATGTCATACGTTATTGCGCAGCTTTTTTTTTTTTTTTTTTTTTTTTTTTTTTTAACCCATTTTGAAAAAAAAAAAAACATTTTTAAAGAATTTAATAAACACAAAAGCAATATAATACCCAATTTTTTGGGTAAAATATATAAAAGAGAATGTCACACAGAGTAAATAGATGCCTAATAGGTCACTCATTTAAAATGTGCCTATGTCTGTGGAATGGCGCCAAACGGCAGGACCTAAAAATCTCCATATGTGAAGCCTTAAAAAGCTTTTACAGTTTTACGCAGGAGGTCCGGTGCTAGAATTATTGCTCTCTCTCTGAAGTTTGCGGCGATACCTCACATGTGTGATGAGATCACATTTGCGCGTGAGCATGCCGGGAGTCAGGGGTGCTTTAATTATTATTTTTTTCTATTTTGTTATTTATTTTAATATATTTTTAACACTGTACTTTTATTTTAATTTTTTTATTAATGTTATTGCCATCACAAGGTATGAACAACATGGGGGTTTTAGACCCCAGATCTCTCCTCTGACTTCCAAAGCATCTGATCAAACCCGAGGCTGCCCAGAAGGTTGTGGGACCATTCACAAAGTGCAGCACGGCCTGCACATGCTCAGTGAGAGAAGCCGGCTTTGAAGCTGCAAAGAATCACAGCTAGCTTCCCACAGTTAGCATGGCGGGCGCTGCCGGGAACTCAAACACTGGCAAAGATCCAGCCCGGGTGAGGACGGTGCTAGAACCTGAAGAATGCTGGGGCAGGGGACCTAAATCCTGAACACGTAAAAAAAAACTATTTCAACTGGAAAATTCCTTTTTAACAATGTGTTTTTTTTCTTTTTTTTTCCCCCATGTAGGTCAGTAAGATCAGTCTGGTGGATTTAGCCGGCAGTGAGCGGGCTGATTCTTCGGGGGCAAAAGGGACCCGACTTAAGGTGAGTTCTATTTCTTTATAAATTTTGTTATATTTAATATTCTGAACCTCTGAAACCATAATGCCTTTTGTTTTTCCAGGAAGGAGCCAACATCAACAAGTCACTGACTACGCTGGGGAAGGTTATTTCCGCCTTGGCTGAAATGGTGAGACGTGTGGACTGAGCGCGGTTCTTGTGTCCTACGTGGTGATGGGTGTTGTGGCACTGCTGTCCTTGTCGGATCTAGTGGCTGTCTTGTGGTTGTGTTGTGTTGTGGCTCTTGTGGTCTTCTTTATGTCAAGCTTGGTGGTCTTATGGCTGCTATGGTCAGTTGGTGGTCGCATGAATTATAATGCACTCTTCAAAAAGTTTCTGCACCTTTTTTTGTAAACAAAGTGCTGAGTTCCCGGGTCTGTACACACGCTGTGCCCATTATGAGGGGTTCCCACCATCCATGTGCTGAGTTCCTGGGTCTGTACACCTGCTGTGCCCATTATGAGGGGTTCCCACCATCCCTGTGCTGAGTTCCCGGGTCTGTACACCTGCTGTGCCCATTATAAGGGGTTCCCACCATCCCTGTGCTGAGTTCCCGTGTCTGTACACCAGTGTTAATGTTGGCAGAAAATTTCGATTTTGATTTAGTCTTAGGACTAAAATGGCATTTTAGTTTTAGTCCCATTTTAGTCTTCTGCAATTGTTTTAGTTTTAGTCGTATATAGTCTACTAAATCTCCAGTACATTTTAGTCGTCTAAAATCTAATGGGTGTAATTAAATTGTAATTCATTAGTTAACCTTCCCCTACAATTTCCAAACTCATTCTATACCTCCTGGAGTGAAAAATCTCTTATGTTATCATATATGGTATTGAGGTTTGAACATGCACTACAGACCAGTGTTCAATTTTTAAGTCAAATTTCAATTTAGTTTTAGTCATAGTCTTTTGATTAAAATGCAATTTTAGTTTTAGTCGTATTTTGGTCATGTCAATTGTTTTAGTTTTAGGCTCTGTTTCCACTAGTGCGACTTTTCATGCGACTTGGGACTGAAAAGTCGCATGACAAATTGTTTCCCATGATTTCCAATGAGTACCGTTCATATCTGTGCGACTTCAAGTCGCAGCGACTTCAAAGTAGTCCCTGCACTACTTTGGTCCCACTTTGATGCGACTTGAGGTCCATAGATACAGGCATTGCTTCAAATCGCGGTAAAAAGTCGCGGTAAAATCGCGGTAAAAAATCGCGGCAAAATCGCGCGACTTTGGGGACGCACTAGTGGAAACATAGCCTTAGTCGTATTTTAGTAGACTAAAATAGTATTCATTTAGTCGACTAAAATGTTTTAGATACATAGTTAGTAATGTTGAATAAATATACCAGTCCATCCAGTTCAACCTGAGTGAGTGTCTATAATTGTCCCTATTTATTTAAGGTACTTGTATAGTGCCGTCAATTTACGCAGCGCTCCACACATACATCGCACACCCACATTGGTCCCTACCCTCAAGGAGCCCACAATCCAAGGTCCCCAACTCTCACCCATATACCAAGACCAATTTTGGACAGAAGCCAATTAACCTACCAGCATGTCTTTGGGAGTCATTTTAGTTGACGAAATTAACACTGCTGTTACTGTACACCTGCTGTACCCATTATGAGGGGTTCCCACAATTCCACCTTGTTGGATGCCGTGAAATGCAGCGGGAAGAGTGGGAGAAACACAAGATGTGTGAATGTCCAAAGATTCAAGGGTGGGGGGAGCCATGATGGAGGCAGCTTGGTGTTATTTTCAGGAAATGAGGCCAGCCAAGTATCTCTGTCCCTAGACCCACCTAGTACTGAAAGTCGTCATAGTGTGACGAAAAGGTGTTTTTTTTCCACTTTGGATAACTGTCCGCTACATTACATTAGTAATGTAGTGGACAGTTATCCAATCATTCTACATGGATCACGTCTCTATTAGCCTATCTGACATGTTTCTCTCTCTAATGCTGCCTGTCAATAAAAGGAGTCGCCTGCTTTCCTGTACTTGTAAGTATGTTGCACTCGGTGCTTTGTGGTGATGTCATAATGTGAGGACTGTGAGATATATGATCTGCTGTTTCTTGTTTTCTAAACAATTGTTACATTTTTCATCCAGCAAAACAAGAAGAAAAAATCGGATTTTATCCCGTACCGGGACTCCGCCCTCACCTGGCTCTTGAAGGAAAACCTGGGTGAGTTTCAGAATCCCCCCCCCTCCATACATTGGAACACGGGTAGCAGATGTTTTAGTTGATTAATCCCTTTGGGCCATCTCCTGGCATTAACACGTACGTTACGTGGTCGGCAAGTGGTTGAAGAACTTTAGGGTTTAACCCTTTAATGTTTAGGAACAGTTTTGGCTGAAGTTCCTTTTTATTGAAAAAAAAAAAAAAAATTATTGAATGCCAAATTTTTTTTTTACTTGCTTGCCAACCCCATTTGGAAATTTTTAAAGCTGAACACTGGGGATATATAAAAGATGTAAATTATTGCAGCTCTATGAACCAGCTTCAGAAAACTGGAGGTGCCGCTCCATATAACCAATAGTCCTGCATCGTACGTGAGAACGGTGAGGGCTGCCCACAACTTGCAGCGTTGGAGAGCACTGGAATCCTATTGTAGTGAAAAATACGGTAAGGTTAGGTTCACACATGTCTGGTGCGAATTTCCCATGCGTTTTCACTTCAGATTTCCAAAGCAGCTGTTCATCGGTTCAGGTGCGATTTTCAGATGCAAATTTTCGGAGCCTGCAGCCACCGACTTCTTTAACAATAGCTGGTTGTTAAGGAGCGGGGTCGGAAAGCTGACTGCCGCGTCCTTAACAACCGATGACTCATCAGCTGTCAGCGGGTTCCCTGCTGACAGCTGAACGTAAAACAAAGAATTGTCGGCAATAAAATTTGAGAAAACAGCCTGGGGTGTCCCCCCCCCCCCCAATCCATACCAGGCCATTTGGGTCTAGTATGGATTTTAAGGGAGACACCATGCCAAAAAAAAAAAAATTGGTGTGGGGTCCCCCCCCCCCAAATCCATACCAAACCCTTAGGTCTGGAATGAATTTTGAGGAGAACCCCATGCCAAAATACAGAAAAACAACGTGGGGTTCCCCCTCCAAAATCCATACCAGACCCTTATCCTAAAAAGCAGCTTGGCAGGCCTGGAAAAAATGGGGAGGGGGGGGGACTAGCAAACCCCCCCTCCTTTCCCGAGCCATACCAGGCCTCATGCCCTCAACATGGAGAGGGTGCTTTGCGGTGTGGGGGGACAAGGGCCCCTTCCCCAAAACCCTGGCCAGTGGTTGTGGAGGTCTGCAGGCAGGGGGCTTATCGGAATTTGGAAGCCCCAGATCACAGCACCCAACCCCCCCCCCCCCCCCCCCCCCCGCGGTGAATGAGTATGTGGGGTGCATTGTACCCCTACTCATTCACTAAAAAAAAGTGTCAAAAATAAAAAAAAAAAACAGGTGGTTTTTGACAACTCCTTTTTATTTAAAACAAAAACCCAAAAACCATGTCCGCCCGTGTAGATTTAGCCTCAATCATAAACACCACCACGACCCGAAAAAAAAAAATGCTCTGTACTGGTGTCTGACAGTTCCTAAATAACTAAGGGGCGTGGCCACACGGCGACATCACCTCTTTATCGACCGTTGCATGCTGGGTTGATGTCACAAGGGGCAGGACCATCCAGGGACATCATCGGGTGGCCCCGCCCCCTTAGTTTTTTAAGAACTGTCAGACGGCGGAGCTAGCGACGGGTACAGAGCATTGTTTTTTGTTTTGTTTTGTTTTTTTCTTTGGGTTGCGGCGGTAGTGCTCATTGTGATTGATGCTGAATCTACACCGGGGGGGGGGGAGAGACATGAGTTTTTTTTTTAATTAAAGGAATTGTCAAAAACTGTCTCTGTATTCTTGTTTATTTTTGGCACTTTTTTTGGTGAATGAGTAGGGGTACAATATACCCTGATACTCGTTCACATAGTGGGGGATCTGTTGGCCTTCCAAGGGGGCTTCCAAGTTAGTAAGCCCCCGCCCGCAGACCCCCACAACCACTGGTCAGGGCTGTGAGGAAGAGGCCCTTGCCCCCATCAAACATGGGGACAAGGTGCTTTGGGGAGGGGGGGGGGCCCCGTGTGATTCTGATGCGTTCCCATAGAAGGCAATGAGCTTGGAATTTGCATCTGAACCACACTGTGCAGTGCTCAGAAAACGCACAGGACTCTTTTTTTAAATTTGCAGGGAATTTGCACTGCCACTGCACCGCACATATGTGAACCAGCTCCATAGAAAGCCGGTTTGGTTCACATGTCATGCGCATCCGATGCGTTTTCAAATCGCATTCCAATTCGCATATATGTGAACAGAGCCTAAACATTACACCTCAACTCAACCAGACTTTGGTGTGGTGAGTCTTGGAGTTCAGCTTTAAAGCCTAAAAAATTTGTGAGCACTAGTGATGGAAGACTATTAATTTATTTTATTTTTTTTCATCTCAGGAGGAAATTCCCGTACTGCCATGATTGCAGCGCTGAGTCCAGCGGATATCAACTACGAGGAGACACTGAGTACACTCCGGTGAGTAGTTGTGTTGCGCTTCACCCTCTGCATTGGTCTCATAATGGAAGAGATGCAGTCTTTGCTCTGCTCCTGCATGAGCTGTACTACGAAGGAACATGATGCAGTGTTGAGGGATGGGGGGGTTTCAGTAATCAGCGCAAGGGAGCAAGAGGACAGAAAAGGCCTGGTCGGAGGAAGCGCTCAATGTACAACGCTTTGCTCTGTAGATTTACGCCCGGGTGTGCGAGAATCGTGTTCTTCAGTCTTAGAGCATTGGTTCTCAACCTCAGTCCTGAAGTCCGGGCCATGTTTTCAGGTTTTCCTTTACTTTGCGCAGCTGCTTTGAATCAATATCAATGACATGGTATTGAGGAGAGCTATTTTATCTAAGGGAAGTTCCCAAAACATGGCCCGTTGGGGGTACTTGAGGACTGAGGTTGAGAAACATTGCCTTAGAGCAGTATTTCTCAACCTCTTACGGCAAAGTACCCCTGCAAGTCTAAAAACATTTCCTGATTACCCCTGTCTCAAGAAAGTGATGGGAAGGGATAGGGGGCACGCATAGGAGACACTCGTAGGGGGCACTGATGGCTGGGAATGCTGGCATGTAAAGTTCCTGAGCAGGCAGGACTCGCCTTATTTTCCTGTCTGCAGTAGCTGGCTATGTGCAGGATTGCAGAGTGGAGTGGAGATCAGAGAGCCGCAGCAGTCATTTTCACAAATGGCAAGATATCCGAGACGCGCTGGAGAGGGGGAGGAGCCGGGAGATAGGAGAACATAGAGCCGCCTACTGACATCTTCCAGGCAACACGATGGGCTCCTTTCCATTGACAGGACCCTGGGCAGCTGCCGCTGACCTGACACCCACCCACGCATCCACCCACCCACACACTAGCACCCATCCACACATGTACACGCACCCACACATGCGCACCCACACACACACACGCGCGCACACAGGGCGGCCTGCTTCCCCCGTTGGTACCACAATGCCGAGCAACACGGCTACAGCAAGCCGCCGGGGACTGTATGTGTGCAGGAGGCGGGACTCGGGAGATAGAGCACTGGATGTACCCCCCCCCCCCCCCACGGGTTGGGAAACCCTGCCTTTAGAGGACCTGTACTTTGCAAGCTCTGCCCAAAAAAAAGTCAATCAGAGGGTGAAGGGTTAATCAGCAGTATTACTTTTTTTTTTTTGTTTAATGTGAAAGATGATGTTACGCTGAGTAAATAGATACCTAACATGTCAGGCTTTGAAAGTGCACATGCTTGTGGAATGGCGACAAACTACAGTACCTAAAAAATCTCCATAGATGACGATTTAAAAAAA
This sequence comes from Aquarana catesbeiana, assembly GCF_042186555.1. NCBI lineage: Eukaryota > Metazoa > Chordata > Amphibia > Anura > Ranidae > Aquarana > Aquarana catesbeiana. Next base: position 701,018,158 of record NC_133326.1, read on the forward strand.
TGTAAAGGTTACCAGGTTAGAGTTACAGAGGAGGTCTTCTGCTAGAATTATTGCGCTCACTCTGACGATCGTGGCAATATCTCACATGTGTGATTTGAAAACCGTTTAGATTTGCGAAGCGACTTATGTAGGCGTTTTCTTTGCTGCGTGAGCTCACGGAGATGGGGGCGCTTTTAAATTTTTTTACATTTTTTTTTTTTCTTATTTTATTTCAATTTATGATTTTTTTTTTTTTTTACCTTGTCCCTTTAAAAAAATGGACACACACACAGCAGCGGCTCAGCTCAGGTGCCCCCATAGCAAGCTGCTGGTCTATGGGGGCACTCGGCAGGAGGGAAGGGCCAGGAGCACAGAAGAGGGACCCGAGAAGAGGAGGATCAGGACTGCTCTGTGCAAAACCAACTGCACAGAGGAGGCAAGTATAACATGTTTGTTATTTTTAAACAAAAAAAAAAAAAAAAAAAAAGACTTTAATATCACTCACTAAACATTTTTTTGATTTTCCCTATAAGATAGTAAATCTTCACTTCAGTTTATAATCGAGGTCACTGTTGTAACCACTTCCCGCCCGGCCTATAGCAAAATGACGGCTGGGAAGTGGTTCAGTTATCCTGACTGGGCGTCATATGATGTTCATCAGGATAAGCCGTGATCGCGAAGCACGGCGATCAGTGGTGTGGTGTCTGACACACCTCATCTCCGAACGTGGTAAAGAGCCTCTGACGGAGGCTCTTTACCATGTTATAAGCTGGGACCAATCACAGCTGATCACAGCGTAAACCAGTAAGTTTTCCGGTAATCGTCTTTCCTCGGTTCGCACTGACAGGGAGAGGCAATTAGCTGCTCTCCTGCCAGAGGGGGGGTTTCCACTGATAATCAGCAGCACATTATCAGTGCAGCCCCCATCAGAGGTGCCAACCACAATGCCAATCAGTGCCCATCAGCAGCCAGTCAGTGGCCACC
>NC_133326.1:702789620-703004620 GCF_042186555.1 Aquarana catesbeiana
CGGCAATTCTTTTTTTCATAAAAGCAATCCAAGGGGCTGATTAGCCACTGGATCTATTTTAGAAGCAGCAACTGCTCACCGGTGTTTCCCGGGCTTAGCGTTCTTCTCGACAAGCCCGTGAAATGATCCGTCGGTTCGCACGGCTGATCACAGAGGTGAGGAGAGACCAGATCGTCTCTGATATCCTCTATAATCCAGGAGGACCGGAGCGAAGTCACAACGTCACTTCTGGTCCAGCGCAGATGTAAACAATTTTTATTTTTTTTTAAAGTAAAAGATCAAATTTTTTTTTTTTTTGATCTTATGCTTTCAAAGGTAGAGGAGAAATTTGGGGTCTTATGGACTTCAGAACTCTCCATAAAAAGGACCTGTCATCCCATATTTCTATTACAATGGAACCTCGGATTGCGAATAACGCAGTTAACGAGCGTTTCTCAAGTCGTCTTCCAGGACGGCACCCTGAAAGATGACTGTGTTTCCTGTCAGGAGGACCAATCAAGGTAGAGGTTAAAAACCCCGCCCCTCCATGCGCTCCTCAGTTTTTTGATTGTGTTTCCCCACAGAGAAACAGTTTGTTTTTTTCTGATAGACCTAAGGCCGTAGGCTGGAAGTCTCCCCCTGGGTGTCAGACTGCAGGCTTGAGAAGCCTCTGGGTCTGGTAGGGCTTGCCCTTCCTGGGGGGTGCTTTTCCCTATTTCTCAGGAGGGCGGTGAAGAGCCCTCCGTGAGAACTGGAGGATCCTGGGCACTGTGAGTCTCCAGAACTCCAGGGACCATGTTCCTGCTTCCCCTCTCCTTACCTGACTGAGTCTGGAGGTCGAGCTTGCCATCCAATCTGCCTCTTAGTTCCCCCTGTGGGTATAGAGCGGTCTCTGTGTGCAGGGATCTGCTGGGCTCTCCTCGCCGCCTCGGCGCTGGCAGCTGTGCTGTTCGTCGGCGCCATTTTGCGGTGGATCTTTCCGGTAAATGACGTCAGGGCGCGCCTGTCACTAGAGCGGTTCTGGCCCTGCAGGCCTCGGCAAGATGGCGGCGGCGTCTGGAACGACATGAGGAGGCAGCCCGCTGTGCAAGGACTACAGGTACCAGCTTTAAAAGGAGGTAGATTCCTGGCAGCAGAGGCAGCATTGCTGGGCAAGGAGCAGGCGTCCACTACTCGCTTGCTTGAAAATGGAGCAAAAGGAGTCTACAGCCGTTTTGGAGGCCACTGGGGGTGAGTCTACCAGGCTGGAAGGTGTAAGGGAGGGGGTGGGTCCCCTAGCCTTACCTTCACTAGGAGTCTTTTGGTCAATTATTTTCTACTGGCTAAACGGGTTTCTTTTCTTGCAGAGACAGAGACCCAGAGTGTTGCCAGTAGACCTAAATCCAAAAATCCTTCCTGATCCAAGAGGTGTGGGTACTGCAATGACAAATTGGCAGCAGAACACACAAAGCCGTTTTGTTTCAAGTGCATACACAAGCTGTCTGGGAAGAAGACTTCAGAAGTTATGAGAGATTTTCTCTCAGTTCAATCTGAAATGCTGTCCACCCTTAAAGCTTTTCAGGCTAGCCTTAATGCTAGGCAGGATAGCAGAGAGGGCTCATCCTCCCAAGAAAGTGCCTCTACAAATAATAGGAGGGTAGGCACCGTACCACATAGACCGCCATCTTCTCAGGGCTCTGATGAGGAGGCGGAAGAGGTGGAAGACCCCGGTCGTAGACTCCTTGAGGAAGGGGAGGACGCTGAGGATAGCCAGGAGGAAGAGGCACACTCCACACCAGGCAGACATATCTTCTCTACAGATGATATAGAGGGCCTCCTAGGGGCAATTTATGCTTCTGAGGAGATCCAGGAGCCAGAGGCACAGATTTCTGCACAGGATAAGATGTATCAAGGGTTGTCTAAAGCTCAGTCCAGGGTGTTGCCTATCCACCAGTCTCTCAAAGACATTGTTTTAAGAGAATGGAAGGAGCCAGAAAATAAACTTCTAAAGTTTAAGACCTGAAAACGCAGGTGCCCTTTCAAGGAGGAGGAGGAGGAGGAGAAGTTTTTTAAATACCCAAACTTGACGCGTCTTTGGCTCAGGTGTCTAAACAATCAGACCTGTCTTTTGAAGACGCAGGTAACATTCGGGACCAAATGGCCCGCAGGTCCGAGACCCTTTTACGCAGAGCCTGGGAGGCCAATGCGGCGACATTAAGTCCAGCTTTAGCTTCAGCCTGTATAGCTAGAAATACGAATGTGGCTTAATAAGCTGACCGATCATGTGACAAATACTTCCAAATCCAGAGATCTTTTGGATTCCCTTGAAGTAATTGGTAAGGCGGTAGTCTTTCTTGCGGACGCTGCAGTTGAGTCCGTGCGTACTTCGGCAAAAACGGCAGCACTTGTTAATTCAGCCAGAAGAGCCATATGGGTTAAGACTCGGGATGGAGACCACACGTCTAAAACAAGGTTATGTGGCCTTCCTTTTGAGGGGTCACTCCTGTTTGGTGCAGGGTTGGACCAGACCCTCTCCAGATCAACGGAAAAAGGAAAGAAATTTCCTGTAAAGCCTAAAAAGGGTAAAAAAAATGTTCGAGGCCCCCAGGTCAACAACCCATTTAAGGACCATAAGGAGCGCAAGAAATGGGGCGTTGGGAAAGGTAAACAGAAAGGAGCTCTCCTTTTCTCCACCCCAAAAGCCGCAGACAAGGACTCCAAGTGACGCCAGCACCAAGGTAGGGGGGAGGCTGGCACAATTTGTCTTACAGTGGGAGCAGGTAGCCCGGAGTCCTCTGGTCCTTCAATGGATAAGAGAGGGCTACAGACTAGAGTTTGCTTCCAGGCCTCCGCAGTCATTTCTACTGACTTTCCTACCCAAAGAAAGGCCAAAGGCTATAGGTCTCATAGAGAGTGTCGGGCAGCTGGCAAATCAGAGTGTCATTATCCCGGTACCGATGGATCAATAAGGACAGGGTTTTTATTCCCACGTCTTTGTAGCTCCCAAACCGTCCGGAAAATTCCGGTTAATCTTGAATCTAAAAAAGATTAAACACTTTCCTGCGATACAAGAAGTTTCGCATGGAATCAGTGTACACGATCAGAAAGCATTTGTTGAGGGAGGTTTTCATGGCCACCATAGACCTGAAGGATGCATATCTGCATATTCCCATTCTGACGGAACACCAGGCATTCCTTCGGTTTGCTATTCGCACAGATCAGGGTACCCAGCACTGGCAGTTTCAGGCCCTACCCTTTGGGCTGGGGGCCAGCCCAAGAGTCTTTACAAAGAGCCTTGCAGAGGTCGTCCTGCACCTTCAGGGGATCTCTCTGATCCCTTATCTAGACTACCTGTTGGTCTACAACCTTTCCAGGGAGTCCCTTCTCCTGGATCTGGACAAGGTGATATCTACCTTGGAGTCCCTGGGATGGTTGATAAGTCACGAGAAGTCCTCCCTGACTCCTTCTCAGATCAAGCTCTACCTGGGCCTGTGGGTGGACTCAGTGGGGCAAAAGCTGATCCTTCCACAGGAGAGAATAGAAGCACTGATCTCTTCAGTGTCTTCAATACTGGGTCAGGGGGTAGTGCCCCAAAGAGTAATCATGAGGATTCTAGGGCTCATGACTTCATGTATTCCGGCAGTATCTTAGGCTCAGCTCCACTCCAGACCCCTGCAGAGCTTCCTGCTATCCTCATGGGATGGAAAGAGGGAATCATTAGATATTCCGGTTTCCATTCCTCAAGAGGTAAGGAAGTCTCTGCTTTGGTGGCTCAACCCTAAAAAGGTTGGGGGCAGGTCATCTATGGTCCCAGTTTCAGCCTGTCAGATTAACGACTGATGCGAGCACATGGGGATGGGGGGCCCATCTAGAAGAGCTACAAGCTCAGGAGGTGTGGGACAGACTACAGAGGACTGCTTCATCCAATTTCAGGGAATTGCTAGCTGTCAGGGAGGCTCTAATAGCATTCGAGAGCAGAGTCAGGGGGAGAGAGGTTCAGATCCTCTCCGACAGGAGATTCTGGAATGGGCAGAACAAAGAATACTCTCGATCTCTGCGGTGCACGTAAGGGGAGTTTTCAACATAAAAGCGGATTTCCACAGCCGACAGACAGTCCAACAGGGGGAATGGAAATTAAATCCCGAAGTGTTCTCCCTGGTCTGTCAACAGCTAGGCACACCGGAGATAGATCTCTTTGCTCGCAGGGCAAACAGGAGAGTCAAAAGATACTTTTCCCTCTGCAGAGAACAGGGGTCCGAGGGGGTGGACGCTTTAACTCAGGAATGGGATTTCAGTCTAGCCTATGCCTTTCCTCCCTTAGCCCTGATTCTGAGAATCCTTCAAAGACTGAGTTGGGCCAGGGGCAATCTAATCTTGATTGCCCCCTGGTGGCCCAAGAGGACCTGGTTTCCCACGTTGTGGAACTGGATGGTAGCCCCTCCGCTTCAGCTTCCAGAACGTCAGGATCTTCTGCTGCAGGGCCCTCTTTGCCATCCGAATCCCGGTTTCTTCAGGTTAACAGCCTGGCTGTTGAGAGGGAGAGCTTGCGCAACAAGGGGTGTTCAGAGAGAGTGATTGACACCCTGTTGCTGAGTAGAAAGCCTGTAACTAGACGTATTTATGCTAGGGTCTGGGGGGTCTTCTCCCGTTGGTGTGAAGCGAGAGGGGCTCGCCAGAAAGATAATCCAGTAATGTTAGACTTCCTGCAGGAGGGAGTAGATCGAGGTTTAGCAACCAAGACCCTTAGGGTTCAGGTGGCAGCTTTGTATAGCTTTCTGGATATTAAATTAGCTCTAGATCCTTTTGGTAAAGAGATTTTTGACGGCTAGAGAGAGACTTTCCCCGGTGCAAATGAAGGAATTTCCACCGTGGGATTTATCTTTAGTCTTGGAAGCCCTGACCAGGGCACCTTTTGAGCCATTGGCTCAATCTTCAGTTAGATTGATTTCTTTTAAAACTGCCTTCCTTCTGGCGGTTACCACGCCAGAAGGGTGGGCGACTTGCATGCTCTTTCTATGAAGGAGCCTTTTTTTCGCCTATTGGACGACAGAGTCATTCTCAGGCAGGACCCTTTGTACCTTCCTAAGGTGGCTTCGTGCTTCCATAGGTCTCAATCCACAGAACGAGAAGGAGAGGACCTTTCATACTTTAGATGTCAGGAGATGTCTGTTGCTTTACCTAGAGAGGGTAAGGGAGTTTAGAAAGTCTCAGCATCTGTTAGTCAGTTTTTGTGGCACGCGTAGAGGAGTACAGGCCTCTAGGACGACTATTGCTAGATGGATTAGACAGGCTATTACCATAGCTTACGAGCAATAAGATCAGACAGTCCCTGCTAATCTTAAAGCTCACTCTACACGGTCTCTGGCAGATCAAATTTGTAAAGCAGCAACTTGGTCAAGTCAGAACACGTTCCTGAAACATTACAGAGTGGAACTTCTGTCACCCCAGGACCTGACTTTCAGCAGAAAGGTCCTGCAGGCTGTTGTCCCGCCCTAAGGTAGGCCTGAGCTACTTGCTCTTCTATCGGGGTGCAGTCCTGGAAGACGACTTGAGAAAATGACCAGTTGCACTTACCGGTAATGGTGTTTCTGGGAAGTCTTCCAGGACGGCAGGCCTACTTATTATATAGCTGTACATTGGAGGTGTTTTTGTTTCACTTTCGTGCACTGGTGTGGGTCAATACTTTTGCACAACTGAGGAGCGCGGGGAGGGGCAGGGTTTTTAACCTCTATCTTGATTGTGTTTCCTGTCAGGAGGACCAGTCATCTCTTAGGGTGCCGTTCTGGAAGACTTCCCGGTAAGTGTAACTGGTCATTTTTTGCAATATGAGCAATTATCTTTTAAAAATCCTGACTCGGTTTGCGAGTGTTGTCTCTCAAAACGAGCAGGATTCAAGCCTCTGCGGTGTGCAGTACCGCAATTGGCCAGAGGTGCAGGGGTGCCTGTGACACTTGGAGCCGTTCGGAAATACTCGGAAATACTCAGAAACACTTGGAAATACTCCATTCCCGAGCCTTTCCAAGGGTTTCTGAGTGCAGCCGAGTGGTCTTCGAGTATTTCCGAGTCTCTCCGGCGCCCCCCCAACCTCTGGCCACATGCGGTATTGCATGCAAAAGAAGTCAATATGGAACAAATTATCTTCGTTTCCATTGACTTCAATGTGGAAACTCGCTTTGATATGCGAGTGCTTTGGATTACAAGCATTCTCCTGGAAGGATTATGCTCGTATTGCAAGGTTCCACTGTACAGGGGGTGCTTTACATTCCTTGTAAAAGGAAAAAAAGTGATTAAAAAAATAAATAAAGGGACAGTGTAAAAAAATACAGTAAATAAAAACAAAATAAAATATATAAGATAAAAAAAAGTGCCCCCATCCCTCTGTGTTTGCAGAAGCATAAGTCGTGCACGCATATGTAAATGGTGTTCGCACCACATATGTGAGGTATCGCCACGAACGGTGTGAGAGCAATAAATTCTAGCACTAGATCTCCTCTGTAAAGCTTGCCATACATTATACAATTCTCTTGTTCAATTTTCCTTTAGATTTACCAAAACCATATAATATGAGGTCAAAACTAATCACTTTCAATTTGTATGCAGTCAGGCTGGCTCTTGCACTACATAGATGAAGGTAAATCTAAAGGAAATTGAACAAGAAAATTGTATAATGTATGGGCAGCTTTACTCTAAACAGGTAACCTGTAAAAAAAATGTTAAAGCGTCGCCTATGGAGATTTTTAAGTATCTTAGCTTCTCGCCATTCCACAAACCTGCACAATTTTAAAGCATGACGTTGGGTATCTATTTACTCGGCGTAACATCGTCTTTTATATTTTACCAAAAACTGTGTTATAAATTGTGTTTTATTTCAAAAGAATTGCATTTAAAAAACCACTGCGCTTAATACGGTGTGGCATATAAAATTGCAATGATCGCCATTTTATTCTCTAGGGTCTCTGCAAAAAAAATATATAATGTTTCAGGGTTCTAAGTAATTTTCCACTTATTTTTACTTGTAAACAAAAAGCGGCAGAAAAGGCCTGGTCCTTCCGGACCGCCGCACGCCAATATACGTCCTTACTTTGACGGGGATATCGTTGTTGTGGCAGCAGCTAGCTGCCATAACCCCGGTATCCTCTTGTTCGGCCGGTGGTCCGCTTTCCGTTAAGAGTGGTCTCTGCGGCAGGTTCACGGCGAGATCACTTTTATCGGCGGTGGGAGTGGGGCCTCCCGTCGCACTCCGATGCCCTCCGCCACTTACCGGAGTTGTCGACAGCGGTGGAGGCGATCGGATCTTCACCCTTGCTGGGCATGGAGACGAGCGAGGGGGAAGATGACCCCCACCCGTCTACATAACAATGCAGGGCAGAAGCGACGTCAAAATGTCACTTCTGCCCATAGCTCTTAAAGGGACATTTTTTTTTTTATTTTTTTTTTTTAAATGACATTTTTTTTTAAAATTGCATTTTAGTTTAAATATGAGATCTGAAGTCTTTTTAACCCCAGATCTCATTTGTAAGAGGTCCTGTCATGCTTTTTTTCTATTACAAGGGATGTGTACATTCCCTGTAATAGGAATAAAACTGACAATTTTTTTTTTTTTTAAAAAAACAGTGTAAAAGTAAAAAATAAAGGGTAAAATAAATAAGAAAAAAAAATTAAACGCGCCCCGTCCCACCGAGCTCGCGCGCAGAAGCAAAAGCACACGTGAGTAGCGCCCGCATATGAAAATGGTGTTCAAACCACACATGTGAGGTACCCTGTTTCCCCGAAAATAAGACCTAGCGTGATTGTCAGTGAAGGCTGCAATATAAGCCCTACCCCCCAAATAAGCCCCACCCTGTTTCCCCCGAAAATAAGCCCTACCCTGAAAAGAAGACCTACAAGGACTTTAACTAGAGCTTATTTGGGGGGTAGGGCTTATATTGCAGCCATCGCCAACAATCACGCTAGGTCTTATTTTCAGGGAAACAGGGTATCGCCACGATCGTTAGAGTGAGAGCAATAATTCTAGCCCTAGACCTCCTCTGTAACTTAAAATATTCAACCTGTAGAATTTTTTTAAACATCGCCTATAGAGATTTTTTTTTTTTCCAAGAAAAAGTTTATTGAAGGATATATATAATAAAACAAGCTTATTAAAAAAAAAAAAAAAATTACCTCAAGTTACAATGCATGGATAGCAAAGACATGAAGTAATAACTAATAAGCAAGATCAAAGAAATAAAATGTTAGATAAAAACTTTAAGATAAAATAAAGAACATTAGATAATATCCATAAAGCCATGGAAAATTTAATTATATTGAAAGGTTGGCTTTCCACATGAAAATCAGTTCTAATCTGTAATAAATTTAGAATATTTCTAGTATATTCTTTATAAGGGTTTATAATCACGTCTTTCTCTATATGTGTGTAAAAATTTACTATGTAAAGGAATTGTTATAGGGATACAAGTAGTTATTTAATAGAGAAGTCGGGTATATTCGGAAGTTGTTTGAAATTGTTGCCAGCAAGCCCATGTGTTTCTAAATTTTGTAGAGGAGTCATGAGCTTGGTGTACGAATTCTTCCATTAAAGCTATTTTGTTTACTCTGGCAATCCAGTTGGCAATCGTAGGTGGATTGGTAGATTTCCAGAGAGTCGGAATGCAAAGTTTTGCTGCATTAATGAGATGTTGAGCCAATGATCTGTGATAAATTTTCATCGGTAAATTGGAATGATGAAGCAGAGCTTGGGCTGGGGAGAATTCTAAGTGTATAGTTGTAATTTGGGTGATATATCGGAATACATCAGTCCAGAATTTCCTAATCAGGGGACAATCCCACCAAATGTGAAGAAGCGAACCTTCCTCCTTATTGCATCTCCAGCAGGTGGATGGAACCCCTGGATTAATTTTATTTAATTTGAGTGGTGTGTTATACCATCTGGAAAACAATTTAAAACCATTCTCTTGTACATTCACATTAATTGAACCTTTATGTATTATTGTGTATATCTTTCCCCATTCTATGTCGGAGAGATTGATAGAGAGATCTCTTTCCCATTTTGAACTTGCAAGATTCGATTTAGGCTTTTGGTCAGCAAAAAGAATTGAGTAGATAATAGATATGAGATGACGTTGTGGTTCTAATTTAGAACAAATGGATTCGAAATGTGTTCGTTCTCTGGAGAAGTCTGATCGTGATTGTGGGGTAGTTAGATAATTTTTGAGATGCATATATGACCATAAAGAAATCTGGTTGTCTGTCCTTCGTGTATTCAATGTAGATAAAAGGAAGGAAAGTGTTTCGATCAAAGAAGTCTTCCGTGCCTATGGAGATTTTTAAGGGTACAAGTTTGTCGCCATTCCACAAGCGGGCGCAATTTTGAAGCGTGACATGTTGGGTATCAATTTACTCTTTGTAACATTATCTTTCACAATATAAAAAAAAATTGGGCTAACTTTACTGTTGTCTTATTTTTTAATTAGAAGAAGTGTATTTTTTTTTTCCAAAAAAAGTGCGCTTGTAAGACCGCTGCGCAAATACGGTGTGACAGAAAGTATTGCAATGACCGCCATTTTATTCTCTAGGGTGTTAGAAAAAAAATGTATAATGTTTGGGGGTTCTAAGTAATTTTCTAGCAAAAAAAAAAACTGTTTTTAACTTGTAAACACCACATCTCAAAAGAGGCTTGATCCTTAAGTGATTAAGGACCAGAAAAGGCCTGGTCCTTAAGTGGTTAAGTAATTGTATGATCATGTATTACTCAACTATAGAGCTGTAGACAGGTAGTCTCACTTTAAATACACATAATTACCTCTCTTCCATTAGGTTCAGCAAACTGATGGAAAGGAGGAAACCATTCAGCACTAGGATAAAGGAATATGGCCCTGCTTTAATCATCCTACCAGCATTCTCTTACTTGCAGGACACAGAGATCTCCCTACGGACACTGTACACCATCAATGACTTTGACTTGAACAGCAGAGCTGTCTTCTTCAACCCAGACTACCTCAAGAACCTGGCGGTTTACTGGAAACATATAGGAATCAAGGCTCCTCGGCTGTCTTCCGGACTTATGTTGGTGAGTGCTGCCATTGAAATTTGCGATGAGGTGACAGTCTATGGCTTCTGGCCCTTTTCCCAAGACTTGGATGGAGTTCCAATTTCTCACCACTATTATGACAATGCTCTACCAACTCCTAAATTTCACGATATGCCCGAGGAATTTTATCAATACCTAAAAATGCACATTCAAGGGTCTCTACACCTGAACCTGGGACAATGTTGAATGTACTGTACAGCACACAAAAACGAATAAAGGTGGGCCCATTTATTGAACAATAGAAGTACAGGAAGTTCATAGTACTGGACTGTTATTTTCACATGGTGACACAATTTAAAATTTTAAGATTTCAATTCTATACATGTTAAAGTGTTACTAAACCCAGTAATATCCTAGATTGTAAGCTCTAACGAGCAGGACCCTCTGATTCCTCCTGTACTGAATTGTATTGTACTTGTATTGTCTGCCCTAATGTTGTAAAGTGCTGCATAAACTGTCTGCGCTATATAAATCCTGTATAATAATAATAATAATAATAATAATAATAATATGAAAATAGTTCCTCTGCCCCTCCACAGTGCCCACAGCTTATAAACCTTCTTTTTACAATTAAAATATTGTCACTATATACCTTTTTCGCTGATCTGTATACCACGGTCACATGATAAACTGCACAGTTTGTCCAGAGTTTTCAGGTAGGAGGAGATTTCCACTACAGCCTGTATACATGCCCACATGTGTGATGTCAACATCATGGGACCTGAACAGTTCAACTTCAACAGGAAATGTTCTCTCCAGCAATGGAGACTAAACTGAGCATGTGCAGGATCGCTATCCTCACTGTATTTTTTGGCCTTGCCAAGATAGACAGTGCAGGAGGGAAGGATCTGTCCATATAGGATCAAAGAGCCTTTGTACACAATGTAGAGGATTAACCCCTTAAGTTCCACAGTGAGTATAACAAGCATGCTATGCTGCATATACAGTACAGACAGATTTTACAGTTGTAGGTTTAGTAACACTTTAAGCTATAGACTTTGGCTGTAAGTGGAGCTGTGCAAAAAACTTGAACGATGTTTTATTTGGACCCAGTTTCATAGATTCTGAGGTCTTGAGCCAAATTATTTTTGGTAGCTTGGTTTTCTGAAAGGTTTATGGGAGCCATGTGACCTCCAAGGGACCAATGAAAGACGCACATGAAAAGTTCTCTGGTATAAAAAGTGTTAATTCCCTTGACAACGTCTGTTCAGACGAAACGTACATTGGGGTAAGGTGGAGCATGTGCTGACGTCATCCTCGCCAAGCTGGAGCTGGCTCTAGCAGCGTTTGTGCTTGGATTTTTTGCATGTTAACAAGAGATTCAATTTGTAAGTAGCTTTTCGTCCTTTAATCAATACATTTTTAGCAATGACACACTATCGGAGGTCTCTCCTATTCCTTGATTGAGCCTTAAAGATCCACAGGATGAGGATTCCATAGTTCCAGTTTGATGTGGAGTACGGCTGACACCCTCGGATGATCCATTGTTACACTACTGTGCTTTGCCAGACCTCCTATAATTTGGGGTTGGCATTTCTGGTAAGCAGCTTGATTTACCTAGGTGGTGGGTTCACTGCTCATATTTAGTTACATACTGCAGCAGCTCGTGGACATTATTGTTTGAGCACACTGACTGGACTGGATATATTTTGAATACACCTATGAATTCATATATTGTTTCATTTTGTATTTATTTATTTTTGTTCCTGAATTTCTTCACACACACATTAGGGCTCTTTCACACGGGGCGGATCAGTGATGATCCGCCCCGTGAACACCCGCTTGCTCAGCGGGGATCGTTCCGCCGATCCCCGCTGAGCAGGAAAATGACAGGTCCGTCGCTGCACACTGTGCAGCGACGGACCTGTCAGAGCGCCGCTCTCCCCTATGGGGGATCGGATGATGACGGACTGTAGAGTCCGTCGTCACCCGATCCGATAACGGATGGAAAAGTAGGGTTTTCCTCCGTTACACTTTTCGGATCGGAGCGGGTCGGATGTCAGCGGACATGTCACCGCTGACATCCGACACTCCATAGGGATACATGTATGTCCGTTTTTCATCCAAAAACTGAAGGATGAAAAATGGACATACGGATCCCCCGCGTGAAAGAGCCCTTACTGTGCATTTTCAATAACACACGGTGACATTTTGGAGTGGATGCACTCTGAACACATCTGTGGTCTTGATATATTGGTTTACATCTGTGGATTGGATTATTGTTTTACCTTGGGCTTATTTTTATTTTTCCCTATACTTGTTTTTGGTTGTTTATGAATTTTTCACATAGCGCAACTATTCTTTAGACAAGTGGTCTCCAAACTGCGGCAGGGGCCAGATGCGGCCCTTTGCTTTCTTTTATCCAGCCATTGTTTCATCCACTTAAACCCACAATGGGACATAATTCCCCCACCGACCCCAATGAAGGGACACAATTCCTCCTAAAGACACCAAAAATTGGGCCCAATGACACCAGCCAAGGGGCACAATGCCTCCCAATGACACCAACAATTGAGCCCAATGACAACCAATATTGGTGCACAATTTCTCTTAGTGACACCAACAGTAGGGCACCATTTCTCCTACTGACACCAAAGATGGAACATTGTTTTTTTCCCGCTGACCACAGTCCGGCCCCCCTAAAGTTTGACGGACAGTAAACTGGCCCTTTGTTTAGAAAGTTTGGAGACCCCTGCTTTAGACAATAAAAAGTGGACACCTCTCAGAAATCCTTACTCTTCAGTGTGACTGAGGGAGTTCAGTGTAGGTAGAGGTTGTCGGTAATGGTTGGTAGTTTAAGGGTAGCAGGATAAGTGGAGACCAGAGCATCTGCATTTTATGGAAGAGGGTTATTGTGAGCAGTAGTGCAGTTTGCTGTTACCATTTGTGGATCAGTGGGTGTCAGTGGTCATCCATTGGCCAGCACCTGCTGATCGGCTTGTGCTACGTCTAATCACAGCACAGTGGACGTGCTGGCTGGATCATGTTCTAGGTACATGATCCGGCACAGGACAGCCACTCTGCCACTGTTCTCCTACATGAGGCGGTCTATGGTGGTTAACAAGCTATTGTTTTGAAAAAAAAAAAAAAAAGCCGTACACTGCTATAAATAACACATACCAAAGTAAAAATAAAAAAATACCATATCAGCAAAGAGAGGGTCTTTTAATGAGCCCTAAAGGACAACATTGAAAATGCACAACTACTTTAACCAGCTGAAGACCAGGCATTTTCTGCCACTGTTTGTTTATGTGGGAAAATCTGTTTTTTTTTTTTCTAGAAACTTTGTTAGAACCCCCCAAACATTATACACACACTTTGCCTGGTCCGTGTTGTTAGCAAGTAAGAGCAGCCTCATCTCAATTAAAGCAGGTCCATGTTTTAGCCCTGGTGCTCGGCAAAATGTGTTGGAGTGTGGCTTTAAAGAACTGAGCTGAGGCTGCTCTTACTTGCTATTGCTAGGTAACAACATAGGGACCCTGGGACATAGGAGGTGGGAGAATCATGACCCCAGCCTGCATGTTAATATCTCCCCAGCCAATCCCTGTTCAATATGTCAGGTAACCAGAAGGGAGCTGAGGAGGTTATACATAGGCTGGAACCGAGCAGAGGTCGCTTGTTCCTGGGGGAGTAAGACTCAGCCTGAGGGCTGTGGATCCCTGGGAAATTTGCCTGGAACTGCAAGTACCTTTTGTGGGGTCCCAGCTAATGGTTGGCTGGGGAACCTCTGTTCTATTCTCCTGAAGCATTTACAGAAAGCCTCCTAAGGATCCAGGACACGGGCAACTGGAGTAGAGAAGTTGGCTGATCTTGCACATGGTTTCACGGTGATCAGAAAACAGTGAGAACCAGTCTTTTGGACCTAAAGACTTTCTTTGGCTTTTCTGGGAGATCAGTGGTTCTCATTTGTACACTCAGGACTGTATGCCTGTTGACGAGCCCGTGCTTTGTACTGTTCAACTATCCACTTCAAAGGGGGTGCCTTCACCCTGAAGTCTTAGAACAGAGTTAGTGGCCTCATTTTTAGGGATGAGTCGAACACCCCCCGGTTCAGTTCGCATCCAGAACATGCGAACAGGCAAAAAATTTGTTCGAACACACAAACACTGTTAAAGTCTATGGGACACGAACATGAATAATCAAAAGTTCTTATTTTAACCAGTTGCCGACCGCCTCACAACGATATACGTCGGCAGAATGGCACGGGCAGGCAGAATCACGTACCTGTACGTGATCTGCCTCCCGCGGGTGGGGGGGTCCAATTGGACCCCCCCCCCGGTGCCCGAGGCAGTCGGCATTTCTCCCCCGGTGATCGGAGGTGAGGGGGAGGCCATCCATTTGTGGCCACTCCCTCCCGATCGCTCCCAGCCAATGGAATCATTCCTCTGCTGCTGTATAGTAAACAGCAGCAGAGGAAATGATGACATCTCTCCTCGGCTCGGTATTTTGCGTTCCGGCGCCGAGGAGAGAAGACATCCGAGTGAGTGCACAACACAAACAAACACACACAGTAGAACATGCCAGGCACACATTACACCCACCATCACCCCCCGATCACCCCTCGATCACCCCCTAATTCCCCCCCCCCGTCACACTGACACCAAGCAGTTTATTTTTTTTTTTTCTGATTACTGCATTGGTGTAAGTTTGTGACAGTTAGTGTGGTAGGGCAATTAGTGTTAGCCCCCTTTAGGTCTAGGGTACCCCCTAACCCCCCCTAATAAAGTTTTAACCCCTTAATCACCCCCCGTCGCCAGTGTCACTAAGCGATCATTTTTCTGATCGCTGTATTAGTGTCACTGGTGACGCTAGTTAGGGAGGTAAATATTTAGGTTCGCCATCAGCGTTTTATAGCGTCAGGGACCCCCATATACTACCTAATAAAGGTTCTAACCCCTTGATTGCCCCCTAGTTAACCCTTTCACCAGCGATCACCGTATAACTGTTACGGGTGTCGCTGGTTAGTTCGTTTATTTTTTATAGTGTCAGGGCACCCGCCATTTTTTACCGAATAAAGGTTTAGCCCCCTGATCGCCCGGCAGTGATATAACTTAGGTTTTAGGGTCAGATAAGGTCTGCGTCACCCCAGGCAGTGTCAGATTAGCGCCAGTACAACACCCATGCACGCAGCATACGCCTCCCTTAGTGGTATAGTATCTGAACGGATCAATATCTGATCCAATCAGATCTATACTAGCGTCCCCCAGCATTTTAGGGTTCCCAAAAACGCAATGTTAGGGGGATCAGCCCAGATACCTGCTAGCACCTGCGTTTTGCCCCTCCGCCCTGCCCAGCCCAGCCCACCCAAGTGCAGTATCGATCGATCACTGTCACTTACAAAACACTAAACGCATAACTGCATCGTTCGCAGAGTCAGGCCTGATCCCTGCAATCGCTAACAGTTTTTTTTGTAGCCTTTTGGTGAACTGGCAAGCACCAGTGGCCTAGTACACCCCGTCGTAGTCAAACCAGCACTGCAGTAACACTTGGTGACGTGGCGAGTCCCATAAGTGCAGTTCGAGCTAGTGAGGTGGCAAGCACAAGTAATGTCCCGCTGCCACCAAGAAGAAGACAAACACAGGCCCATCATGCCCATAGTGCCCTTCCTGCTGCATTCGCCAATCCTAATAATTGGGAACCCACCACTTCTGCAGCGCCCGTACTTCCCCCATTTACATCCCCAACCAAATGCAGTCAGCTGCATGAGAGGCATTTTCTTTATGTCCTCCCGAGTACCCCTACCCAACGAACCTCCCCCAAAAAAGATGTGTCTGCAGCAAGCACGGATATAGGCGTGACATCCGCTATTATTGTCCCTCCTGTCCTGACAATCCTGGTCTTTGCATTGGTGAATGTTTTGAACGCTACCATACACTAGTTGCGTATGAGCTTAGGGTACAGCATTGCACAGACTAGGCACACTTTCACAGGGTTTCCCAAGATGCCATCACATTTTGAGAGACCCGAACCTGGAACCGGTTACAGTTATAAAAGTTACAAATACAAAAAAAAGTGTAAAAAAAAAAAAAAAAAAAAAAACACAAAAAAATATATAAAATAAAAATAGTTGTCGTTCTATTGTTCTCTCTCTCTCTCTATTCTCTCTATTGTTCTGCTCTTTTTTACTGTATTTTATTCTGCAATGTTTTATTGTTATTATGTTTTATCATGTTTGCTTTTCAGGTATGCAATTTTTTATACTTTACCGTTTACTGTGTTTTATTGTTAACCATTTTTTCGTTTTCAGGTACGCCATTCACGACTTTGAGTGGTTATACCAGAATAATGCCTGCAGGTTTAGGTATCATCTTGGTATCATTCTTTGCAGCCAGCAGTCGGCTTTCATGTAAAAGCAATCCTAGCGGCTAATTGGCCTCTAGACTGCTTTTACAACAGGGAACCTGAGAATGCAGCCGGTGATTCAGCCAGCTGACCATGGAGCTGATCAGAGACCAGAGTGGCTTCAAACATCTCTCTGGCCTAAGAAACTGGAAGCTACGAGCTACGAGCTACGAGCATTTCATGACTTAGATTTCGCCGGATGTAAACAGCGCCATTGGGAAATTGGGAAGGCATTTTATCACACCGATCTTGGTGTGGTCAGATGCTTTGAGGGCAGAGGAGAGATCTAGAGTCTAATAGACCCCAATTTTTTCAAAAAAGAGTACCTGTCACTACCTATTGCTATCATAGTGGATATTTACATTCATTGAGATAACAATAAAAAATGATTAAAAAAAGAAAAATGAAAGGAACAGTTTAAAAATAAGAAAATAAGATAAAAAAGCAAAAAAATAAGGGAAAAAAAAAAAAAAAAAAAAAAAAAGCACCCCTGTCCCCCCCTGCTCTTGCAAGCGTCCATCTGGCGTCAAATGTAAACAGCAATTGCACCATGCATGTGACGTATCACTGCGAAGGTCAGATCGAGGGCAGTAATTTTAGCAGTAGACCTCCTCTGTAAATCTAAAGTGGTAACCTGTAAAGGCTTTTAAAAATGTATTTAGTTTGTCGCCACTGCACGTTTGTGCGCAATTTTAAAGCATGTCATGTTTGGTATCCATGTACTCGGCCTAAAATCATCTTTTTATTTCATCAAACATTTGGGCAATATAGTGTGTTTTAGTGCATTAAAATTTAAAAAAGTGTGTTTTTTCCCAAAAAAATGCGTTTGAAAAATCGCTGTGCAAATACTGTGTGAAAAAAAATGAAACACCCACCATTTTAATCTGTAGGGCATTTGCTTTAAAAAAATATATAATGTTTGGGGGTTCAAAGTAATTTTCTTGCAAAAAAAAAAATTTTTTCATGTAAACAAAAAGTGTAAGAAAGGGCTTTGTCTTCAAGTGGTTAGAAGAGTGGGTGATGTGTGACATAAGCTTCTAAATGTTGTGCATAAAATGCCAGGACAGTTCAAAACCCCCCCAAATGACCCCATTTTGGAAAGTAGACACCCCAAGCTATTTGCTGAGAGGCATGTCGAGTCCATGGAATATTTTATATTGTGGGAAAAAAGGCAAGAAGCGCCAATCTAAGTGCAGTATCATTAAAAACTTTAATTTAGATTTTATAATCTAAATTAAAGTTTTTAATGATACTGCACTTAGATTGGCGCTTCTTGCCTTTTTTCCCACATTATCTTTCAGAGTTGCTTGCTTCCACTCTCAAGTGAGCTGCCGCTGGTGCACAGTATCAGATTCCTTTGAACTATATATTTCATTTGACTTTTATATATTTTTTTTTTTTCATTGACCATTATCTTTACTCTCTGGACGTTTGTGGCAGAGTCTACATATATTTTTATATTTTTGATTTTGCATATCCAGGGTTATTAGTCACACTGCCCGTCTTATCCCGGACTTGTTTTATGTTTATGTGTATCATGTTCATTCATGTTTGATGTGTGTTCTTGCGCCATTTATCTTTTTTGTTTAATATTTTATATTGTGACACAAGTTGCGGGAAAAAGACAATTTTTTTTTTTTTTTTTTGCACAAAGTTGTCACTAAATGATATATTGCTCAAACATGCCATGGGAATATGTAAAATTACACCCCAAAATACATTATTTTGCTTCTGAGTACGGGGATACCACATGTGTAAGACTTTTTGGGAGCCTAGCCGTGTACGGGACCCCGAAAACCAAGCACCGCCTTCAGGCTTTCTAAGGGCGTACATTTTTTATTTCACTCTTCACTGCCTATCACAGTTTTGGAGGCCATGGAATGCCCAGGTGGCACAACCCCCTCCAAATGACCCTATTTTGGAAAGTAGACACCCCAAGCTATTTGCTGAGAGGTATAGTGAGTATTTTGCAGACCTCACTTTTTGTCACAAAGTTTTGAAAATTGAAAAAAAAAATTGTTTTTTATTGTCTTTCTTCATTTTCAAAAACAAATGAGAGCTGCAAAATACTCACCATGCCTCTCAACAAATAGCTTGGGGTGTCTACTTTCCAAAATGGGTTCATTTGGGGGGGGTTTGTGCCACCTGGGCATTCCATGGCCTCCGAAACTGTGATAGGCAGTGAAGAGTGAAATCAAAAATGTACGCCCTTAGAAGGCGGTGATTGGTTTTCGGGGCCCCGTACGCGGCTAGGCTCCCAAAAAGTCCCACACATGTGGTATCCCCGTACTCAGGAGAAGCAGCTGAATGTATTTTGGGGTGCAATTCCACATATGCCAATGGCCTGTGTGAGCAATATATCATTTAGTGACAACTTTTTGTAATTTTTTTTTTTTTTGTCATTATTTAATCACTTGGGACAAAAAAATTAATATTCAATGGGCTCAACATGCTTCTCAGCAATTTCCTTGGGGTGTCTATTTTCCAAAATGGGGTCATTTGGGGGGGTTTTGTACTGCCCTGCCATTTTAGCACCTCAAGAAATTACATAGGCAGTCATAAACTAAAATTCCAGAAAATGTACCCTAGTTTGTAGACGCTATAACTTTTGCACAAACCAATAAATATACGCTTATTGACATTTATTTGTCAAAGACATGTGGCCGAATACATTTTGGCATAAATGTATGACTAAAATTGAGTTTATTGGATTTTTTTTATAACAAATAGTAGAAAATATCATTTTTTTTTTTTTTTCAAAATTTTCGGCCTTTTTCCATTTATAGCGCAAAAAATAAAAACCGCAGAGGTGATCAAATACCATCAAAAGAAAGCTCTATTTGTGGGAAGAAAAGAACGCAAATTTCGTTTGGGTACAGCATTGCATGACCGCGCAATTAGCAGTTAAAGCGACGCAGTGCCAAATTGTAAAAAGTGCTCTGGTCAGGAAGGGGGTAAATCCTTCTGGGGCTGAAGTGGTTAAATGCCCCAGGGGACATGTATCAATGCAAAAAGAAGTTTAAAAATGGCTGTTTTTTCGGGAGCAGTGATTTTAATAATGCTTAAAGTGAAACAATAAAAGTGTAATATTCCTTTAAATTTCGTACCTGGGGGGTGTCTATATTATGCCTGTAAAGGGGCGCATGTTTCCCATGGTTAGAACAGTCTGACAGCAAAATGACATTTATAAAGGAAAAAAAGTCATGTAAAACTATTATCGCTAGCGCCGGCTATAATGAATTGTCGGTCCGGCAATACACATAAAAGTTCATTGATAAAAACAGCATGAAATTTCCCCACAGGGGAACCCCGAACCAACATTTTTAAAAAAATGTGTGGGGGTCCCCCTAAATTCCATACCAGGCCCTTCAGGTCTGGTATGGATTTTAAGGGGAACCCCGCGCCAAAATTTAAAAAAAAATGGCTTGGGTCCCCCCAAAAATCCATACCAGACCCTTATCTGAGCACGCATCCTGGAAGGCCGGAGGAAAAGAGGGGGGGACGAGAGAGAGCCCCCCCCTTCTGACCTGTACCAGGCCACATGCCCCCAACACTGGGAGGGTGCTTTGGGGTAGCCCCCCAAAGCACCTTGTCCCCATGTTGATGGAGAGAAGGGCCTAATTCCCACCCTTGCTTGGTGGTTGTGGGTGGTTATTAATTTCTTCTTCTTTCGATTTCTTCCATCTTCTTTCTTCTGGTCTTCCTTCGGTGTTCTTCTTCTTCCTCCATCTTCTTCTCCATCTTCTTCTTCCTCCACTCTTCTCGTCCTTCTTCTTCTCCGCTCTGTCCGCACGATCCGCCTCAGTAGGAGTCTTCTGCCATGTGACACTTCAGTTCTTCTGACACTTCTTATATAAACGGAGGGCGGGCCACCCGGTAACCCCGCCCTCCTCTGACAAATGGGGACTTCCCTATGGCTTTCACCGTGTTGTCAGAGGGGGCGGGGTCATCCGGTTACGTAAGAAGTGTCAGAAGAACCGAAGCGTCACACGGCAGAAGACTCCCACTGAGGCGGATCGTGCGGACGGAGCGTAGAAGAAGCCGGAGGAAGATGAGGGACAAGAAGAGCGGAGGCAGAAGAAGATGGCGAAGAAGAAGATGAAGAAGAAGAACACCGAAGGAAGACCAGAAGAAAGAAGATGGAAGAAGAAGCGGAAAGAAGAAGAAATTAATAAAGGACTTGTCAAAAACGGTCTCTTGTGTTTAACCTTTGACATGTTTTTGTGAAATGGTAGGGGTACATTTGTACCCCATTACCTATTCACACAGGGGGGCGGGATCTGGGGGTCCCCTTGTTAAAGAGGGAGTCTTGCGAAAATTTTTTTTTTTTTTTATAAAAGTCAGCAGCTACAAATACTGCAGCTGCTGACTTTTAAAATATGGACACTCACCTGTCACAGGGCCGAACCGTCCTCGGTCTTCGGATGCTGCCGCCACCATCTTCGGTATGGGAATCAGGAAATGAAGCCTTGCAGCTTCACTTCCTGGTTCCCTACTGTGCATGCGCGAGTCACGCAGAGCAGTCTGAATGGTCCGTGCTGTCTCTGGGATCCGTGTGTGTCTCAGCAGACAGCACGGTAGGACAGGAAGAGGCATAGACTCCCGTGGGGGTGCAAATACCTGTCTTAGGTATCTGCACCCCCCTCCCCCCGAAAGGTGCCAAATGTGACACCAGAGGGGGGTAGGGTTCCGAAAAGCGAAGGTTCAATTTTTGTGTGAACCTCCGCTTTAAAGGGTGCTTTCAGATTCCGATAAGCCCCCCACCCGCAGACCCCCACAACTACCGGGCAAGGGTTGTGGAGAAGAGGCCCTTCTTCCCATCAACATGGGGACAAGGTGCTTCGGGGGGCTACCCCAAAGCACCCTCCCAATGTTGAGGGCATGTGGCCTGGTACGGTTCAGGAGGGGGGGCGCTCTCTCTCGTCCCCCCCTCTTTTCCTGCGGCCTACCAGGCTGCATGCTCGGATAAGGGTCTGGTATGGATTTTTGGGTGGACCCCACGCCATTTTTTTTTTAATTTTGGTGCGGAGTTCTCCTTAATATCCATACCAAACCTGAAGGGTCTGGTATGGATTTTGAGGGGGACCCCCACACCATTTTTTTATCAATTTTGGCGCAGGGTTCCCCTTAATATCCATACCAGACCTGAAGGGCCTGGTATGGAATTTAGGGGGACTCCTACGCATTTTTTTAAAAATGTTGGTTCAGGGTTCCCCTGTGGGGAAATTCCATGCCATTTTTATCAATGAACTTTTATATGTATTGCCGGACCGACAATTCATTATAGCCGGCAGCAGCGATAGTAGTTTTACATTACTTTTTTTCCTTTAGAAATGTCATTTTGCTGTCAGACTGTTCTAAACACGGGAAACATGCGCCCCTTTACAGGCATACTAAGGAAACCCCCCAGGTACGAAATTTAAAGGAATATTACACTTTTATTGTTTCACTTTAAGCATTATTAAAATCACTGCTCCTGAAAAAACGTCAGTTTTTAAAACTTTTTTTTGCATTGATCCATGTCCCCTGGGGGAGGACCCGGGTCCCCAAACACTTTTTATGACAATACCATGCATATAAGCCTTTAAAATTAGCACTTTTGATTTCTCCCATAGACTTTAAGGGTGTTCCGCAACTTTCGGATTTGCCGCCAACACCCCAAATTGTTCGCTGTTCGGCGAACAACCAATGCTCGAGTCGAACTCATGTTCGAAACAAACATAAAGCCCATCCCTACTCATTTTCAAGTTTACAAATACTGGAGTATCCCTAAGCTTACACTATCCAAGTTCTACCCCCCCCACCCCAAAAAAAAAAAAAAATGCTGCACAGCCTATTTACTGTGTGTGGGAAATGTTGTGTGCCTGGCTGTCTTGTGTCTCTCAGGAAGTGGAACACAGGATAAAACCACCAGACGAATCCCATCTGTGCACTACGATCGTATGAGTTATCTTAAAGAATTGCAGCCATTTTTGTGGGGGTTAATTTTGGGTACGAGTAAGTTCTATTTCAGCATGAAATATCAAAATGAAAGTTTATTTTTAAATATCATCATTATTATATAGGATTTATATAGCTCCAACAGTTTACACAGCGCTTTACAATGTAGAGGGGGGACAGTACAATTACAATACAGGTCAATGCAGAAGGAACAGGAGGGCCCTGCTTATGGAGCTTACAATCTAAAGGGAGAGGGAGGTGGTACAAAAGGTAATAGCTGCGGGGGATGATATGATGGAGGTGGAGGATGATTTGGGTACGGTACTTAGGTGGAGGTGGGGTATGCTTCCCTGAATAAGTGAGTTTTTAGGGATTGCCTAAAGGTGGAAAGGGTAGGGGTTGACCAGACACACTGGAGCAGGGAGTTCCAGAGGATGGGAGAGGCTCTAGAGAAGTCCTGGAGGGGAGCATGGGAGAAGATAACAGGGGAACTAGAGAACAGGAGGTCCTGGAAGGAGTGGAGAAGATGATTTGGGCGATATCTGCAGATGAGGTTGGTGATGTAGCTGGGGGAGATGTTGTAGATGGCCTTGTATGTTGTGGTTAGTATTTTGAATTTTATACGGTGGGGGTAGGGGAAGCCAGTGAAGAGATTGGCAGAGAGGAGCAGAAGTCATGGATCGGTTAGTAAGGTGTATTAGTCTAGCAGCAGCATTCATATTAGACTGAAGGGGGATCGCCTGTGTAAAGGTAGGCCAGTGAGGAGGGAGCTGCAGCAGTCAAGGCGGGAAATAACCAAGGAGTAGGGGTGAGCTGAACACCCCCGGTTCAGTTCGTGACAGAACATGCGAACAGACGAAAAATGTATGCGAACAACATTAAAGTCTATGGGATTCGAACGTGAAAAATCAAAAGTGCTAATTTTAAAAGCTAATATGCAAGTTATTGTCATAAAAAGTGTTTGGGGACCTGGGTCCTGCCCCAGGGGACATGAATCAATGCAAAAAAAAAGTTTTAAAAATGGCCATTTTTTCAGGAGCAGTGATTTTAATAATGCTTAAAGTGAAACAATATAAGTGAAATATTCCTTTAAATATCATGCCTGGGGGGTGTCTATCGTAGGCCTGTAAAGTGCACAACGGGCGCATTTTCCCCGTGTTTAGAACGGTCCCTTCACAAAATGACATTTCTAAAGGAATAAAAGTCATTTAAAACTGCTTGCAGCTTTAATGTAATGTAAGGCAGGATGTCCTCTAGGGGGCAGCTTAAGGGCAGCCATCCTACTGCATCACACCACAGAGCTCTGCAGGCGCAGGGCGCTGCTGACTCCCCGCTGATTTTGAAAAGTTCCTTGGTGTGGGCCTTTTTGGACATGTGTGCAGCAGATCGCACCGTTGCTGTTTGCAACCTATGTCTGAAGCGGATCAAGCGTGGCCACAACAGCAGCCGCTTGGGCACCACATGCTTGACCAGACATATGACGACCTCCCATGCAGTCTTTTTCCCGCATACTATATTTGAGATTTAATATCTCTCAGATATGATTTGGGTTAAATGACCATGAGTGAAAGCTTTAACACAATAACAACATTTATTGGTGAGTAGTTGAAAGTCTATCTAATACACAACCATCTATCTTTAGTCTACACCAAGGAAGAAAATATTAGGTTAAAATAAGAGAATTACATGAAGGAATACAGAGTATATTCCTGAAAACATTAATCTACAAACAAATTTAGTTACAAGTAAAATGCAGACCTTTCCCATAATTACCCTTTGCACCAAGGTTCCATTCTGATGGTTGCTCTCCCATAAAAGTGTGTGTTTCCTTCCCATCTAGTCTGTGTATATCATTACATGCTGATGCCTCATTGGTTGGCATAGCGTGGTTCTGATTGGTGAGCTTTCCTATTCCTGGTTAAGGACTAGCAGTGGCTACATCTGCAATCCCTATACTTTGCATAAGTCAGCCCCCTTTAATGCAAATCCTTGTGACTATTCTGAGCAGGAGCTTAACTTTAATTTTCCCGGGAAGTTAAATATTGATTATGGGTTGGCCTCCCTTCATTGTATATCCCAGCATGGGATCCTTTGAAGTGAGTATGTGTGAAACAATGAGGTTTGGATCCCACTGTTTGTATACACAAGCCTAGGCACCAACTTGTCTGGTCTACCAGAGATTTCTGTGAAGATAATATGTTCCGCCCTACATAGATAAAAGCTAAGTTAAATTTATTCATAATTCCAATATTTTGCAGCTATTAATGTAGATTTCAAATAAACTCATAAGGCAACAAGTCAGTTGGCAACAGCACTTGAAAGACCCACATCAAAGAAAAAGGCTGACTTCTCCTTGCTCCTCATCTGGGATCTCCAACCCTACTATACCTCCAGTCCTCTCGAAAACCTGCACTGAGAGGAATGAAGGTATAGAAATAGGTGTCCCAAGTACTTGCAGCCAATCTGCTAGCAGTACACCACCATCTGATTTTAGCAGGTAAATTTCCCTACCCCAGTTGCTAAACCGTAAAAAGAAATTCGGTCCCATCTATCCACATGCTCAGCGTCTGAATGCTAGCTTGGCCAAATTGCTAGCACTGCAACTACTGCCTTTTCAGCTGGTAGTCTCTGCCCCCTTTAGTGAATTTGTGGAATGTGCTGTACCTCAGTTGCAGGTTCCAAAACACCATTTCACGGAAGGCCATTCCAGCTCTCTACTGACATGTTGAAGGCAATGTTTTTGTCTTGTTGGACAGGGCGGTCAGCAGTAAGGTGTATATTACCGCAGACTCATGGTCTAGCAGGCATGGGCAGGGATGTTACCTTTCCTTCACGGCGCACTGGGTAACTCTGCTGGCAGCTGGGAAGGATGCAGGACAGGGTTCAGTATTGTTGAAGCTTGTTCTTCCACCACGCCTCCAAAATGCTAGCAGTGATTCTGCCACAGCTCTCTCCGCCACCCCCTCCTCTTCTTCCTCTATGTCCTCTTCTGCAGATTTGTTCTCTGAACCAGCAGTGCTCTGTAAGCGTTCAAGGGGCTACACAAGCACTCAGGCAAAAAGATGCCATGCGGTGCATGAGTTACATAGTAGGTGAGGTTGAAAAAAGGCAAAAGTCCATCAAGTCCAACCTATGTGTGTGATTATATTTCAGGATTACATTGTATATATGTTGCGGTCGTTCAAGTGCTTATCTAATAGTTTCTTGAAACTATTGATGTCTACCGCTGAGACCACTGCCTGTGGAAGGGAATTCCACATCCTTGCCGCTCTTACAGTAAAGAACCCTCTACGTAGTTTAAGGTTAAACCACTGCTTAGGGGACAGGAGCCACACTGTGGCAGAGATTCTGTCAGCTCTGCAGGGGCATGCTCAGAGGTGGTTGATGCCACGCCAGCTTCAGCCAGGAATGGTTGTATGTGACAGTGGCACCAACCTGCTCTCCGCCCTCCGACAGGGACACTTGACCCATGTTCCATGTTTGGCACACATCCTGAATTTGGTGGTGCAGCAGTTCTTGAGCAGGTACCCAGGCTTACAAGATCTCCTGAGGCAGGCCATAAAAGTATGTGGTCATTTCCAACGGTCATACAATGCCAGTGCTCGGCTGGCTGACATTGAAAGGGAATGCAACCTGCCCACCAACCGCCTCATTTGTGACATGTTCACCAGGTGGAACTCAACGTTGGCAATGCTGCAGCGGCTGCACACGCAGCAGAGGGCCATCAATGAGTACCTGTGTGAGTATGGCACCAGGACAGGGTCAGGGGAGCTTGGCTTCTTTTTCCCACGCCAGTGGCTACTGATCAAGGATGCATGCACTGTCCTGTCACCATTTGATGAGGCCACGAGGATGGTGAGCAGCGACAATGCATGCATCAGTGATACTGTCCCTCTTGTCTTCCTGTTGGAGCACACGCTTCATGGAATAATGGACACGGCACTTGAGGCAGAACAGCAGGAGGAAGAGGAGGACTTCCTTTACCTCTCAAGGCCCCCTTTATCCAGATATTATTCCTGCAGGCCCACCAAACACACAGGAAGAAGAGGAGGAGGATTGTGTCAGCATGGACGTGGAGGATAACACTTAGCAGCAGTCTTCAAGGGATGGTTTTCAGTCCCTAGAAACCCAAGGAGTTTTACGTAGCTGGGAGGAGGTTGTTACAGATCATGTGATCCTTAGTGACCCAGAGGACTCAGAATCGAATGCCTCTGCAAACTTTTGCAGACTTTGCAGAATCAGGGAGGCCATGCAGCGTAAGGACCCTAGGATTCGTGGTATCAAAAAGAGGGACCATTACTGGCTGGCAACCCTTCTTGATCTACATTACAAGGGTAAGGTTGCAGAACTCATCCTGCCTTGGCAGAGGTAGCAGAGGATGAAACATCTTCAGGAGGCCTTGAAGAAAGGTTTGTGCAATGCATTTCCAGACCCTGTGAGGTTACAATTTCCTGGTGAGGGACAACATGTTGCTGAGGCTTCGTTCAATCAGAGGAAGAGCAGTGGAGAAGGTGATCGGCTGACCGATGCCTTTAGACAATTTTTCAGTCCTCAGCGCCAAGGTCTGATTGATTCAAGCAACCATCGCCAGCATCTGCATTACATGGTGCAGGAATATCTAGGGGCAAGAGCAGACTTGGAGACCTTTCCAACAGATCATCCACAGGGTCTTGAGGATGGACCACTGGTCAGAACTAGCTCAATATGAAATTGAGCTACTGGCCTGTCCTGCACCCAGCGCTCTTTCTGAACGCACATTCAGTGCTGCTGGAGGGTTTGTAACGGATCATAGAGTGCGCCTGTCCACAGACTCTGTTGATAGGCTCACATTCATAAAAATCAATCAGTCTTGGATCAGCAGCAGCTATCAAGTACCTGATTGATTTTTCTATGGATGTGGGATCCCTTGATAACTGCCTATGCTGAGTGACTATCCTATTCCTCCTCAATCTTGATGATGCTAGCTTCCAACAATATTTTTGGTTTAGGGCACCACCACCACTGCCTAAGGCCCAATTTTTCTGTCCCTGTTTAACAGGGGCATGTAATTGCATTTTTTGATCTAATATTTCACAGCAGGGCCCCTTCCTGCGCCCAACAAGAGTATCTGTCAGGGGTTACAGTGTTGTGGCACCACCACCACCAAAGGCCCAATTTGTCTGCCCCTGTCCCAGCAGCAGAAAAAAAAAGGACAAGCGTGCCCCACGGCCACCTGCAGAAGATGCACCATGTCCATGACCAGCACTGTTAACTGTAGACACAGAGCCTGCTTGTCCTTTTAGTGGCCTGTGAGCGTCTGCCTCTCCTTGGTGGCCTTCCGGACATGATGGGGATTTTGTTTTGCAACACCACACTACACTGTATTGTGTACTGTGTACACCACCAGAAAAGTAGTAACAACTGCGCTATGGGTGCATGGTACTGTGTGCACCAACAAAAGTGTAATAACAACTATGGGTGTACTGTATTGTGTACACCACCATAAAAAGTAGTAGCTTCTGCACGGTACTGTGTATATTAGAAAAAGTACACCAGGAGCGGCCTGCAGTCAGATATAGCTAAACTGTATGCAGTGGATGTATATAAATATGAGACTGTGTATATGTGTGTATATATATATGTGTGTGTATATATATATATATATATATATATATACACACACACACACACGAGACTGTCTGTATATATATATATATTAATTAAACTGCAGCTAACTGAATAACCTGCCTGCTCAATCTAAATGACACTCTCTCTCTGTCCACGCCAATAAGACACTACACGGGGCCAACATGCAGGCAGCCTTATATAGTGTGGGGCGTGGACTTAGTCCCCCTGAGCCATGATTGGCTAAAGGCACCCTGCCTTTGGCCAATTATGGCTCTCTTAGCTGAGGGCGCTGGGATTGGCCAAAGCATGCAGATCATGGTGCATGCTTTGGCCAATCATCATACAGCAATGCACTGCGCTCCTGCAGTGCATTATGGGCCATTACACGCCGCTCAAATTTGGCGCGAATGGCCCATAATGTTCGGTTTTTGACGAACAGGCGAATAGCCAATGTTCGACCCGAACAGAAGGCTCATCCCTACCAAGGAGTGAATTAGTTGTTTTGCGGTGTTGTTAGTCAGAAAGGGGCGAATTCTGGAAATGTTGCGGAGGTTAAGGCGGCAAGATGTAGTCAGTGATTGGATGTGGGGGCTGAAGGAGAGGTTAGAGTCTAGGATTACACCCAGCACCCTGGCATGTGTGGAGGAACCAATGGTTGTGCCATTGATCTCAATGGCAAAATAATGGGGGGTTGATCGGGGATGAGGAAATACTACAAGATCAGTTTTAGAAAGTAATTTTAATAAATATTATTAAAATTATTTCATATAATGCCTGGAAGCCTGCCCCATGACCTCCTCCTGAATGCCACCATGGTAACCATACTCTTCATGCTACTCCTGTAACTACTTAGGGCCCCACAGAAATGATATCTGGATATATTAGACCCCCAGATACTAGGAAGTCATCTTCTAGGAAGCCATCTTCTTCCTCCTGATTCTGTGCCTCTAGAGCCTTGTCTATGAAGCTATGCAGTGTCTGCCCTAGCAGGAAGACCACAGGAATTGTGCTGATGTCCACATTGTCACGGCTCACCATTCTGGTTGCCTCCCCAAATGGTGATAATACAGTGCATGTGTTGTGTATGAGGGGCCGCTTATGTGGAGGGAAGAACCCCAGCTGTGATGTGTGCAATGGGTGGCATGTGCAGCATGGCCAAGGTAGACTTTCATGTCACCTATATCAGGTGGTGTGTGGAAAGATTGAGTTTCTTGCTTCATTTCACCCAATGGAACGCTGGTTGGGTATGAATACCTAAAATGGCTACAAACTCTATTGGTCTGTCTCTGAAGATCCATAAAGCCAGGGTACACATCTAGGAAGCGCTGCACCACCAGGCCGAGATGTGTGCCAGGCAAGGCACTTGTGTGAACTTTGCCTGCCAAGGTTGGTGCAACATATGATCTTTCCTGGCACATGATGGCTTGGGTTTAACCACCTCTGGACCTGTCCCTGCAGATATGATAGAATCTGTGTCTCAGTGTGGCTCCTATTCCTTTGGCATACCAGCTGCAGCATTGCATCAAATCATTTAGCATGAGCCATTGCATAACCTCTTGAATGCCATCAGTGCATTGGTGGTTAAGAGAACAACTCACCCAAGAGAGCATTTAGGGAGGATAAGGAGATGGAAGTGGCTGCACTGCCCCCAGCTTTAAAAAACTTGGATGGCATAACTAGCTCCAATGTGTGGCCTGTTCTGCATCCTGTCTACTAGCAGAGTTACCCAGTGGGCCGTCACCAATATATAAAGTCTCTGCTAATACTTGTTGGATTACATCTGTGGTGGATTCTCCTGCTCCCCATGTGGTCCAGTGACATGGAAATATTACCATCCTCATGATGTTGGAAGGCAAGGATGGTCTTATGGGAGAAGATATGGTGGCCCGGAACCTGCAACTGAAGTACAAGCTGAACAGAAGCTGAAAATTATAAAAGGGGATAAATGCACCAACTGGAAAGGCAGGTACTGTAAAGCCAGCCATTTGGCATGGAGGTGACTGGGGGGTACTTCATTCAATGTTCTAGCAGCTTCGGAAGTGAACTTTGCCTGCTGAATGCAACAGCTGGAGACGGCAGTATGGGGTTGCCAGAATCGGAGCATGGTTGCCCCCACACTGCGCGGCCCCATGCTGACCCTATTCCATGCTGGGAGAGCCAAAACCTTAAAAAGAATGTAATCCATATCCAGCAGAAGTGTAGTCGAATGGTTAAAGGTTGGAATCAAGTAGAAGCATAGTTGAGGAACAAGCCAAGGGTCAGTAACGACTGGTTGCAAGTAGGGTGTGACGGGAGTCACTTTTGGGCGCAGGGTGACCAAGAAAATAATGAACCCTGACAATATGATTGGATTACTTCAAACGGGGCAGTAATATTCATTAACAATATCTCTCAAGAAATAGGAAGATTTTATCCCCTGTACACTGTGAGGTCTATGACCAGGAAGTATAACTCCTGATATGGACAGTCCAGGAAGTTTAATGTAAGAAACCGACCGTCTATTGCAGTGGTTCTCAACTCCAGTCCTCAGGACCCATCAACAGGCCAGGTTTGCAAGATAGCTGAAATACATCACAGGTGATATCACTTGCTGCTCAGTGATTGCAGTATTCTAGTCTGCAACTCCCCAAGGTAATACTTAAAATCTGGCCTGTTGGTGGGTCCCGAGGACTGGAGTTGAGAACCACTGGTCTATTGCTTAACGATGTTGCTTTTGTCTGGATAAGTAAATCGTGTTAATCTTGTCTGAGGCAGCTTTCCCTTCACCCATTATTAAATGTGCTAATGAACTCACCTATTGTCTGCTAGGGGAGGTATTGACACTCAGAATAATGTGCATTGGGGGCTCGTTATGTAACCATTGTGTGATGTTATAGGTGGATCCGGGTCATTGTTCATGTGGCGCCTGCAGTATTCTCAAGTGTATAAAAAGAGCCTGCATGTTTTTTAATAAAGAGTCTGATTCCTGTTTGACCCTCAATACAGAACTTTGTCTCGTACTTGGGGGGAGAATTATTTGTATGGGTTTCTTGTTCGGCTGATTGGAGTGTTCGGTAGCTGCCTTTGTGTTCTGAAATGGAATTTCCTAAACGGCTTTAACCCCTTTCATACTTGGGGTGTCGTTACAACTGGTGGCAAGCAGCAGGATCATTCCCACAGCCCAGAAGGACAGCTATAAGAGGACACGGGCCAATGGAAGCACAGCATGAACGGCTAAAGCGCTCTACCCTTAAGGACTTACTGGAGAACCGTGGCTGACTGGCCAACAACCATAAGAAGAGGGACATTATCGCAGAACTAGTCGAAATGGATAGAGCCAAAAGACCCAACATAACCGAAAGGCCCAGCGTAACAGACAGGACACCCGAAGAGGCAAGTTTTGATCGGGCTGTTAACATAAGACTGGCACATTATGGCCCTAACCCTACAGTTGAGATTATAGACCGAGTTAAAGCGGCTGGGGAGGCAAATTGGCTACAGCAAAGAGGTGCTGCAGCAGCAGGAGTCACAGCAGCATCAACTGAAAGGAGAAAGGTACATTTTGCTGCTTTTAAAAATGTCATTGAAACCGAAGGGGAGATTGATGGGTACCTTGCCGATTTTGAACGGCAATGTGGCCTACACCGGGTGCCCACAGAGGAATGGGTTACCATTTTGTCTGGGAAATTGTCCGGCTGGGACAGTGAAGCATCCAGGACCATCCCAGATGAGGATATTATGAACTAGACATGTGCACACTGAAATATTTTGTTTCGTTTTCGTCCGAAAAATACATTTAGTTACTCCCGAAATTCATTTTTATTTATTTTGTTTCGTTAAAAAATGCATTAGTCCGAAAATCCAAAATAATTAAGGTCAAATCTGTCATTGAAGGCTTATGGTGTCTGTCGAATGTTCTAAGAAGATTCGACGGAGCAGCGAAACTGTACGACGCCGCAATCGTACATTTCCGGTCGAATGTTCCGCCTACAAGCTTTAGTAGAATTCTAATGTTGTATGACACTAGTAATAATTATATTTATTAATTTTTACTACTAGTCAACCAACATTAGAATTCTTCTATAGCCTATGGGCAGAGTATTTGATCATAAATGTCTGCTCGCGGCGACTGCTTCGTCGAATCTTCATGTCGAATCTTTTCTCTCTATGTTGAATAATCTTGGACTAATAGTTAGGTTAGGCACATTCAACCTTTTTTGCTATTGTCTCTATAATGTTGAATCTTTCCTCTCTATGTTGAATCTTTTCTCTCTATGTATAATAATCTTGGACTAATAGAGCTAAGTTAGGCACATTCGACCACAGGTTCGATGGACACAGATCACTATTGTCAGCGTCATGTCGAATCTTCTATTTATATCGAACTGTTGTCGCATCAGAAACGAAAATAAAGCCTTTGTTTATGTCGGATCTTTTGGTTTTCGGATTCTGCACGTTCGTTATCGTTTGTTAAAACGATAACGAAAATACCTGAAATTCGGACGAAAATGCATTCAGACAAAAACGAATGCACATGTCTATTATGAACTATGGGCTGGTTAATGAAGCACTTTTGGCCAGGTATGCCGTCACACCGGAGGCATACCAGAGGCAGTTCCGAGAGACGAACAAGCAGACTGGAGACTCGTATACCGAGTGGGCATGCCGCCTACACCCCCTGACATCCCACTAGGTCGCTGGATGCCAAGCAGTATCCGGGGAAGAGGTGCTGCAGCTGTTCCTGCTGGGGCACTTCTTTGACAAGCTGTCCCCGGAAGTCAGAGAGTGGGTCCGGGACTGAAAACCTTTCACCTGGCCTGAAGCAGCTCGCCTGGAGGATAAATACACAGATGTCTGCAAACTGGATAACCCTGTGGTCAAGACAACAGTTCGGGTGGATTATCGCTCAGCGGCACCCCCTCCAGCTTACGAGCCTTCCAACCATAGTCGTACCGCCCTACAGCACCACCTCCAGTGGCCACTTATTCTCAGCAGACCAGGTTCAGCTCCCAGGACTACTCACAACCCATCAGGTGCTTCGGGTGTAAACAGCTAGGGCACAAAAGCCAGACTGTCCATTGAATCCAGCCAGGCAGTCCCAGTCATGGAGAAAGCCAGCAGGGGGGAATCCCCGCACATCCATGCCTGCGGCTCACTGCGTTGAGGAGGAAGAACATTGGGGCATCCTGCACAAGGCTGATCCAGTACAAGCAGCTAACCAGAACAACAGGCAGCAACACAGGCAATGGCCTACGTGATACTGGCACCACCATGACCCTACTACAGAAGAACCTCATCCCAGAGAGCCAACACACTGGAGACACTGTAGCCGTAAGGGTAGCAGGAGGCACCATTTTCCGACTACCCGTTGCCCGTGTTCACCTGGATTGGAGGGTTGGTTCAGGACACATGAATGTGGGAGTGATGAAGGATTTGCCTGCGGATATACTTCTGGGGAATGATTTGGCCCCCCTTGTTTCTGCTTAGGGCCCGATGGGCCCCGCTGAAGCCAACCCAGTGACTACCCGTGCCCAGACTCGTACTGTTGGAACCAGCCCGCTTGCTGCTGAGACTCAGGTAAGACTGTCTTCCCCGACATGTACCTTAGATCAGGCTCCCCTGGGCTGGGATACCCCAGAGGCATTTGGGAGGGAGACCCGGGAGGACCCGGCCTTACACAAGTATAGGGCTAAGGCAGATACTCAGGAAAGGGGAATAGATAGGGAGCTTTATGAATGGGTGGGGGATAGACTGTATAGGATCCCTAAGCCATCCACGAGAAGTAAAGCCCCTTCGCAGAAACGACAGCTGGTGGTACCTAAGAAATACCAGCTGGAGATTCTGCGAATCGGGCATGATGTCGAGACATACAACAGGCAGCAACTTAGCAGGACGGAGCACTCCCAGACCTCTCTTCTATTTCTATTGTGGGAATTGTAGCACATACAAGCTCTCCCTACCTACAACTACCTGATGTGATATACCTGGGAGGCCCCGGTGTCTGTTTGCTGCTTGCCTGATTTTTACCAATATTCCTACCTCGATCGCTTTTTGCGACTTACTGATTAAACTCATCTGTGTGAATAATCTTTCTCTTTATACATTTACTTGAATCTCTAGCTCCTGAAGAAGCGTTCCTTGTCAACATGAAACATGTAGAGCAATTGGAGAATACACCATCCTGGGAATACCAGACCTGCAGTGCTCCCCCAATTCCAACTCTTTTAGGGGAAGTTTACATATATTTTCCTCTTTTCCTTTATTTGGATTGTGTTTGAATTCGATACTATATAGGGATACATATAAAACTGCAGGATAGGATCCTCAATATGGTGTTACAATATGCGTTGTATGTCCAGATCTGATGTGTTTTTAATGATGTTCCGCTTATTCTTTTTGTTTTTTTGTATACTACTAATAAAATTCGATCTTTTTATATACGCTGTGTAGCTCACTACAGTTGTGCCTTTAAAGTCCCATTAAGGTTTATAGTCTTTTGATATTTCCAATTCAGTATCCGGGACGTTGGCACAAGTGAATTCTAAGTACCTACAGAGTCACCCTGTATATTAGGTACTTTAATACTAGGACCCTCCCTTTTGTCATGATGTACCACTAGCAGAACATCTAGGGTCCTGTCGCACAGTCCATAGAATTACACAGAATTTCTTCTGGCCCAATTTTAACCAGGATGTGCGACAGTACTGCAAAATGTGTGACACATGTCAACGGGTAGGTAAGAGGGGGGACCACCCTAGGGCCAGACTTATGTCCATGCCTACTATTGGGGAGCCCTTTTACCACATAGCCGTTGATGTTGTGGGTCCCTTGGCCAGGCCTAGTCCATCCTGGAAGAAGTATATTCCCACCGTGGTGGACTACACCACCCGTTACCCAGAGGCAGTAGCTATGTCCAACATTGAAGAAGAGACAGTAGCTGATGCCCTGGTTAAGATATTTACTAGTGTGGGGTTTCCTAAGGAGATTCTCTCTGACCAGGGAACCCAGTTTACTGCTGTGCTCACCCAGCAGTTGTGGAAGGTGTGCAATATTAAGCCCTTTCTGAGCTCACCTTACCACCCCCAGACTAATGGTCTCTGCGAGTGCTTTAACGGGACCCTCAAGCAGATGCTGAGGACCTTTTTGGACACTTGCAGAGACTGGGAGAGATTCCTGCCTCACCTGTTATTAGCGTACAAAGAGGTACCCCCGGAATCTACTGGGTTCTCTCCCTTCGAGTTACTCTATGGGAGAAGGGTCCGCGGACCCCTCGATCTCATTAGAGGACACTGGGAGGGAGAGACAGAGCAGGAGGGGACCCCCATATTGCCCTATGTTCTGGAACTCAGGGACCGCATGGAGAAACTGTCTCTGATGGTAAGGGAGAATATCCAGGCAGCCCAGGGGAGACAGAAGAGATGGTACGATCAGGGGGCCCGACAGCGTATCTTCCAGGTTGGGCAGAAGGTCTTAGAGCTCAAGCCTGTGAAGACCAACAAGATGCAGGCATCTTGGCAGGGCCCGTATAAAGTAGTAGCCCAGGTATGTGATACTACCTATCTTATTGCCAGCTGTGCAGATGAAACAATCCAGCGAACCTTTCATGTGAACATGCTAAAGGAGTATCAGGAACAGCAGGAGGATGTTGCTGCAGTATGTGCCCTGCTGCGGACAACTCCGAAAGTTTACCCCTCCCTGACTTAGTAGAGAGAGACCTCCAGACTGACCTCATTAGCCTCATACAGCTAGGGGACTGGTTAAGCCCCACAAAGAAGGAACAGGCTGAGAGGCTTCTGTGGGAAAAACAGGTGACTTTCTCCCAAAAAATGGGCTACACAACCCTGGCTGTGCATAAGGTAGAGACCCCTGGACAAGCACACCTTCCGCAGCCCCCCTACTGTATCCCTGAAGCAGTTTAAGAAGGAATGCGGAAGGAGATAGAGGAGATGCCTCAGTTAGGAGTCATTGAGCCCTCTGACAGCCCTTGGGCCACGCCGGTAGTTCTGGTGCCTAAGAAAGACGGAAGTACCCGGTTCTGAATGGACTACAGGTGACTCAATGAGAAGACCACCACTGACGCCTACCCGATGCCCAGGGTAGACGAACTGCTAGATCGTATAGCCAGGGGACGTTATTTAACTACAATAGACCTGTGTAAGGGCTATTGGCAGATTCCCCTGGCCGAGGATGCTATCCCCAAGTCGGCATTTGTTACCCCGTTTGGCCTTTTCCAGTCTAAGGTCATGCCATTCGGGATGAAAAATGCCCCGGCTACCTTCCAACGTATGGTGGATAGGCTCCTCAATGGCTTTCAGGATTTTGCATGTGCATACCTGGATGACATTGCGATCTACAGTGGGTCTTGGGAGGAGCACCTGGTTCACGTAGGGGTGGTTCTGGACAAGATTCGGGCCTGACCTTGAAACCAGACAAGTGCCATCTAGGGATGGTGGAGGTGCAGTATCTGGGACACCGAGTAGGCTGTGGGAACCAGAGACTAGAGCTAGCCAAGGTGGAGGCAGTAGCTAACTGGCCCACACCCCGTACTAAGACCCAGGTATTATCCTTCTTGGGGACTGCAGGGTACTACCGACATTTTGTCCCTGATTATAGTGCTATTGCCAAGCCTCTGACTGACCTAAAGGAGAAAGAATTTACCTAGGCAGGTCCTGTGGTCTCCAGCTTGTGAAGCCGCGTTTCTAGCCCTCAAGCAAGCACTTGTAAATGCATCTGTCTTGGCTGCCCCAGTACCTAAAAAACATTTCCTGATCCACACAGACGCTTCCATGTTTGGACTGGGGGCTGTGCTGAGCCAAGTCAGGGAGGATGGAGGAGAACACCCTGTCGCATACCTGATCAGAAAGCTATTACCCTGGGTGAGCTATGCGGCAGTGGAGAAGGAGTGCTTGGCCCTGGTCTGGACCCTTAAAAAGTTGAACCCATATTTGTACGGACAGGAATTTTCATTAGTCACCGACCACAACCCCTTGGTATGGCTTAACCGGGTCTCAGAAGACAATGGCAGGTTGTTGTGGTGGAGCTTAGCCCTGCAACCTTACAACTTCACCATCAGCTACCGACCCGGTAAGCAAAATGGCAATGCTTATGGGTTGTCCCGGCAAACAGACGTCACTCCGGCCTCCTAGTTTTGGACATTCCCAAGTTGACCCGAGAAGGATCAAGCCGGGTCTGCCGGAGTGTCCCATAAGGAGGGAGCCATGTGACGGGAGTCACTTTTGGGCGCAGGGTGACCAAGAAAATAATGAACCCTGAGAATATGATTGGACTACTTCAAATGGGACAGTAATATTCATTACCAATATCTCTCAAGAAATATGAAGATTTTATCCCCTGTACACTGTAAGGTCTATGAGCAGGAAGTATAACTCCTAATATGGGCATTCCAGGAAGTTCAATGTAAGAGACCGAACGTCGATTGCTTAACGATGTTGCTTTTGTCTGGATAAGTAAATCGTGTTAATCTTGTCTGAGGCAGCTTTCCCTTCGCCTATTATTAAGTGTGCTAATGAACTCACCTGTGTCTGCTATAATGTAAATTAGTCTAGTATGACTTGTCACAGCTTCTAAGAGTCTTTCACCTAGTCACCTAGGCTGTCTAAAGGATTAGATAATTAGCTCAGGTTAATTAGGTTTCTGGTTACAGGTTGTATTTTTATCCTGCTGTATATATTTGTGTGAGATCTCAAAATAAAGTCTGATTCCTGTTTGACCCCCAATACAGAGCCTCGTCTCGTACTTTGGGGGGAATTATTCGTATGGGTCTCTTGTTCAGCTAATTGGAGTGTTCGGTGGCTGCCTTTGTGTTCAGAAATGGAATGTCCTAAACGGCTTTAACCCCTTTCATACTCAGAGTGTCGTTACAAGTAGTAATCGAAGAATCCTGTTTAACAGACTCATCCATTGCACCACGTGCCGATTGTGACACCGCTCCCCTAATAGGTGTCACCTCAGCAGATAAGATTGCCTCACACTCGCATGCTCGGCATGCTCAAAAAGCGTTAAATAGTTCACATCAATCTCCAATCCTCAGTAGTGGTTCCACAGACAATCCACATACAGTAGGTGCCGCCGATATTGTGCTTCCAGCGCGATGGGATCGCGCTGGAAATCACCG
The DNA here is from genome assembly GCF_042186555.1 of Aquarana catesbeiana. Lineage (NCBI taxonomy): Eukaryota > Metazoa > Chordata > Amphibia > Anura > Ranidae > Aquarana > Aquarana catesbeiana. The sequence continues at coordinate 702,827,669 of NC_133326.1, forward strand.
CTGCGAGGCTGTGCTTCTCGCGCTCGCCCCCCCCTGAGATGCAGCATATCCATAGGAATTTTTTGGGGGGCGGCGAGCGTGGGGAGCGACATAGCTCGGCGCGGGTGTCAATCTCGCCACAATATCGGCGGCACCTACTGTATGTCAAACAAAAAGTGCTCCAATAGTGCAGTGATGTTTGATCAAATTTATTAAAAAAAGCTAAAAACCTCCAAACATTGTACTCACGTTACATAGGTTAGTAAGGTTGAATAAAGACACCAGTCCATCCAGTTCAACCTGAGCGAGTGTGTGTCTACAACCCTGACCCTTGTCCCTAACCCTGTACATCGCACACTCACATCAGTCCCTACCCTCAATCCAAGGTCCCCATTTTTATATACTAGGGCCAATTTTGGACAGAAGCCAATTAACCTACCAGCATGTCTTTTGAGTGTGGGAGGAAACCGGAGTACCCGGAGGAAACCCACACAGGCACAGGTAGAACATGCAAACTCCAGGCAGGTAGTGTCGTGGTTGGGATTTGAACCAGTGACCCTTTTTACTGCTAGGTGAGAGTGCTAACCACTACACCACTGTGCCGCCCGTTGTGTTCAGTATAAACATGTATGTATCGGAATCTCATGCAGCAGCATTAGACTGTCATGTCGCGGTCACAGCAGACCCAGCGTGTATTAGGCAGTATCTCACCCACACCAAAATCATCTCTGCCGGAATGTCACTTTCAGTGTTACTAGTGTCACTCTTGGTTGCATACAGCCACGTCCTGATGCGTTTCGTCATTACAACTTAATCCTGGGATTGGCTGTATGGCAAGGCAACCTCCCCTTTATGATCTCCCATATGCTAGTGAGTGACCATCAGCACATGCACTAACTCTGTGCCCCCCACAACCGAAAATATGCACAGTCTTTACTCCGCACATATTCAGGGTGCAAGATAACCATCCTAGCCACAAATAATTATATATATATATACACACACACACACATATATACACACACACACACACACATATACACAGTGGCTTGCGAAAGTATTCGGCCCCCTTGAACTTTTTAACCTTTTGCCACATTTCAGGCTTCAAACATAAAGATATAAAATTTTAATTTTTTGTGAAGAATCACCAACAAGTGGGACACAATTGTGAAGTGGAACGAAATCTATTGGATATTTTAAACTTTTTTAGCAATTAAAAAACTGAAAAGTGGTACGTGCAAAATTATTCGGCCCCTTTACTTTCAGTGCAGCAAACTCACTCCAGAAGTTCAGCGAGGATCTCTGAATGATCCAATGTTGTCCTAAATGACTGATGGTGATAAATAGAATCCACCTGTGTGTAATCAAGTCTCTGTATAAATGCACCTGCTCTGTGATAGTCTCAGGGTTCTGTTGAAAGCGCAAAGAGCATCATGAAGACCAAGGAACACACCAGGCAGGTCCGTAATACTGTTGTGGAGAAGTTTAAAGCCAGGATTTGGATACTAAAAGATTTCCCAAGCTTTAAACATCCCAAGGAGCACTGTGCAAGCGGAGTATCAGACCACTGCAAATCTACCAAGACCTGGCTGTCCCTCTAAACTTTCAGCTCAGACAAGGAGAAGACTGATCAGAGATGCAGCCAAGAGGCCCATGATCACTCTGGATGAACTGCAGAGAACTACAGCTGAGGTGGGAGAGTCTGTCCATAGGACAACAATCAGTCGTACACTGCACAAATCTGGCCTTTATAGAAGAGTGGCAAGAAGAAAGCCATTTCTCAAAGATATCCATAAAAAGTCTCGTCTAAAGTTTGCCACAAGCCACCTGGGAGACACACCAAACATGTGGAAGAAGGTGCTCTGGTCCGATATGTTTGGCGTAAAAGCAACACAGCTCATCACACTTAACACACCATCCCCACTGTCAAACATGGTGGTGGCAGCATCATGGTTTGGGCCTGCTTTTCTTCAGCAGGGACAGGGAAGATGGTTAAAATTGAGGGGAAGATGGATGCAGTAAAATACAGGACCATTCTGGATGAAAACCTGTTGGAGTCTGCAAAAGACCTGAAACTGGGACGGAGATTTATCTTCCAACAAGACAATGATCCCAAACATACAGCAAAATCTACAAAGGAATGGTTCACAAATAAACGCATCCAGGTGTTAGAATGGCCAAGTCAAAGTCCAGACCTGAATCCAATCGAGAATCTGTGGAAAGAGCTGAAAACTGCTGTTCACAAACGCTCTCCATCCAACCTCACTGAGCTCGAGCTGTTTCGCAAGGAAGAATGGGCAAGAATTTCAGTCTCTCGATGTGAAAAACTGATAGAGACATACCCCAAGCGACTTGCAGCTGTAATCGCAGCAAATGGTGGCTCTACAAAGTATTAACGCAAGGGGGCCGAATAATTTTGCACGCCCCACTTTTCATTTTTTTATTAGTTAAAAAAGTTTCAAAAATCCAAAAGATTTCGTTCCACTTCACAATTGTGTCCCACTTGTTGGTGATTCTTCACAAAAAATAAAAATTTTATATCTTTATGTTTGAAGCCTGAGATGTGGCAAAAGGTTGAAAAGTTCAAGGGGACCGAATACTTTCGCAAGCCACTTAAGAACAAGCTTATAAGAAACTATTATTATATAAAGAATCATAGGCTTTTCTCCTAGCAAGGCTTCAGAAAACATAGTATGTCCCCTCATTTTAGAGAGAAGCACAATTGAGATCCCACATTATTACAGTTTTGTGGGATAGATTGTGTGGGCACCCTAGTGGTCTTAAAGCGGCTGACGTACAGCTATGGCGATTTGCCCAGGGGAGCCATCCTCCCGCAGTATACGTGTATATATGGTAATCATACTGTAAGTATAGTCATTAACAAAATGGATTTAATGAAATGGACCTTGTGTGAAAACAAAAGGTTCATGTTGCTGACAGATGCTCAGCCCTCCACAAAAGTAAAATCTGAAAAAAAATATATAATAATAATAATAATAATAATAGGTAGAAGTCATCTACTTATAAAGACCTTGTTATCATTTAAAAAAAAATGAAGGTAAAAGCTCAGGAAAATCCTGTATTTTAAACACCTACAGTACTTTTACAATGTTTTTCCTTTTCAAAAATTAATTTGTTTTGACTTCATAAGTGTGCACACAGAGTGTGCCAGGTGTGCCTGGGCACACCCTAATTACCCTGTACATCGGGGCTGGGACAAGGCTGACAGGAGTAGTGACAGTGACATTACTACTCCTGTCAGCCAAACACTGTGGAGAGGAGGAGGAGGAGCTAGGAGGAGCTGGGAGGAGCTGGGAGGTGGTGCGGGCTGTGTTCTCTCTCCCCTTCTCCTTCCTACTAGCGCAGTTCCTGTATTATCAAGGTGGCAGTGCGGGGAGTGGAGAATGCAAAGCCTGCACAGCCAAGTGTTAGAAATGTTCAAGAGGGCCAGGAGTGGAGAAGAGAGCCAGGAGTGGAGAAGAGAGCCAGGGGTGGAGAAGAGAGCCAGGGGTGGAGAACAGAGCCAGGAGTGGAGAGGAGAGCCAGGAGTGGCGAAGAGGGCCAGGAGTGGAGAAGAGGGCCACAAGTGAAGAGAGCCAGGAGTGGAGAAGAGTGCCAGGAAGAGGCGGGGCTGTGCTCTCTCTTTCTCCCTTCTGCATACAGTTGCACTGACAGCTCAGGAGTTTGCAGGGTGTGTTTACCCGTCTTCCCACCCACATATTTCTTCTGTTATCTGACCCCCCGGCCACCTCCTCCCCACACTGGTAGCAGAAACTGCAAGTAGGGGGGCTGGTAAGCAAACCCTGAAAAATGCTAATCAGTACAACTGTATATAAAAGCCGGCTCTCCCCAGTGCTGACCAGATCTGACAGCAGGCTCTGAGGGTATAGCCGGGTACACACGTTTTTTTGGGAGATTGTTGGGAGACATTGGACCCATCTGTATGTCAGTCTGTCCAACAGAAGCTGGCCATTCGGAAAGTCTGGAGAAGCAGCAGATGACTCCCGATCAGCCAATGGCAGAGATCGCTGATCGGAGTGTTCTGATGGGGGAAGGGGCGTCCCCCTGTCAGAACACAGCAGCTCAGCGGAGGCGATCACTGTACTAACTTTGCCTAGTTAGTACAGCAGCTCTGACCGCGAGCTGTCAGGTTTTTTTTTTTCGCTCAACACGCTGGGTTGAATAAAAAAAAAAAAAAACGTGTAGTGTGCATCCGGCTTATGAATGTCTTTGAATACATTCACACCCATTTATTATATAGAAATGGGTTTGAAGGTAAATAAAGCCATTCATATACCGTAAATGGAGATTATCGGGTTTATGTCCTTGGGTGTAACTTTCATTTTTTACATTAAAAAAAAAAAAATTTTTTTATTACATAGGGGACAAAAAGTATGTGATGATTTTTTGGTGACAGGTCTTCTTTATGGAGACATGCCGTCTCCCCTGTGCTCCATTTAATGGAATGCCAGGCAGATTGTACATCCCGCCATTGATGGGCAGGAAATCTGTTACTGGGGACCCAGAAGTGACATCATACTAGAAGGGGAGGAGAGCGGACGTGTAGCCACCTTCCTCCCTCCCCTCTACCTGGCGGCATCCACTATGCCGGCCCCAGGCACGCAGATAGGTAAGCAGAGCCCAGGATACATAGTGGGGAGTGAGCATGCACGGGGGGGCGGGCGGGCACTTTAGCGGGATGTGTGAAAGCAAGCAAAGCCCCCCAAATGCTTCCACCTGACAAGCCCCGCTGCATAAATGTTAAAAAAAAAGATGACCTGCCCAGCGGCCAGAACTGCAAGTCCTGGGTGTCAGGCGATAGGAATTGCACATCCCTGTAGAGGTAAATGTCCTCTTCTGTTTGTTTACATCAGACTACCTCTGATCCATCACATTGCTTAGTAAAAGTAGCACACAGTTTACACAAAAACACCGGCTAGGCACACATGTAACCCTTTGATTACCCCTGATGTTTAACTCCTTCCTAGCCAGTGTCATTAGTACAGTGACAGTGTATATTTTTAGCACTGATCACTGTATTAGTGTCACTGGTACCCACAAAAGTGGGTACCAGTGACTCTAATCTCAAAAGTGTCAGTTAGGTGTCCGATTCTCCGCCCCAATATCAAAGTCCGTCTATAAGTCGGTGATCTCTGCCATTACTAGTATAAAAAAACAGAAATAAATATTCCACTATACTGTATATCCCGAGGTTTTTTAGACACGATAACTTTTGCGTAAACCAATCAATATGCTCTTCTTGGGTTTTGGTTTTTTTTTACCGAAAATATGTAGCAGAAAACATATTGGCCTAAATTGATAAAGACATTTTATTTTTTTTACATTCTTTAATTGAATATGTTTTATAGCAGAAAATAAAAAATATATATATTTTTTTCAAAATTGTCTTTTTTTGTTTGTTTATAGCGCAAAAAAAAAAAAAAGCAGAGGTGATCAAATACCACCAAAAGAAAGTTATATGAAAACGGTAAACCCCCCCTAGTGGGGCTTTAAAGCAGCCAGTGGTGTACGTTTACACAATACAAGAGGAGTGGGTAATAAATTATTTATTGATACAAAAAATTATATATGATGAATACTGACATCAAAAAGTCAGGACATGAGCTGGAATACAAAAGTAAACAAATGAAAAAACAATACCAATAGCAAAGGGCAGTGTGCGATAGGTTACACCATAAGCAACAGAAATACAATAACACAAAGATGTTGGTTGTGTGAGATGCTGACGCGTTTCGACCCCAATGGGTCTTCTTCAGAGGATAAATATATAAAAAAACTGTAAAGATGTAAACATGTGTCAGATGATTTAAAACCAAGAGAAAAAGAATATATGAACAAGTCCATAGAATGCGTCTTTACCAGTCACGATGTACTCAATGGTTACAGGTGGCCATGGTATGGAGGAGTTTTCCTCTTATTGTATCCCCGATCTCCTGGCGGATAGGCCAATAACAGAGGGAGCAAATGCCAAAGTTATATTTGTTAGAAAAAAAGGACGTCAATTTTATTTGTGTTCATTGTTGCCTGACCGTGCAATTGTCAGTTAAAGTAGCAGAGTGCCATATCGCAAAAAATGGCCTGGTCATGAATTGGGGGGGTAAATCTTCTGGGGATGAATTGGTTAAACCCAAAAGCAAATGTAGCGGTGTAGTTGCCACTAGTAACAAACATCCACCATATCACCCCGCTGCCAGACTCCCATATATCACTTCAGAGACAATGAACAGTCATTTGCTTTGTTTTTGTTTATTGGGGGGTATAACTTGGTTGGGGAAAGGGGTATATGGGTTGCCCATAGATCAGATCACTTTGCCATCATATTTATATATTTTATAGATTAGGACACAGTTTGAGCATGAAGAAATAATGCACATGTTTAACAGCTACAGTCTTTTCCCTGCATCACCATGCAGACCATTGCTCCTCCTCTGTGTAACTCCTGCAGACTATTGCTTCCAGAACTTCCTCATCAATTGACTGTGTAAAGATGAGGACATCACCCTTGACCGTGTAAGGGTGATGTTCCCAGAAATCCTCTCCTCCTGCACAAACTTATACTGTAGCACATTCATTTATTGTCACATCTTCTTCTGTAAGCAAAAGAACCCACTCTGAATAGTTTCTCAAGCTGACTCTGGTTGCTTGCTGCTACTAGGCCAGAGGCCTGCAGTACCTCTTCCCGGAGGCCTAGTAGTTTAAACGCATGTGTTGAACGGTGGACTACTGTTCCCAGCTAGCCCAGCTTGCAAATCCTGTGCCCTCAGGCCACATTGATTTGAGACACTACTACACACAGTCTCTCCTCTGATCCAGGACTCCTCAGCAATGACCGTGTAAAGATGAGGACTTCACTAATGACCGTGTAAAGGTGTAGTTCCCTCACAGGCTTCCTGGCACATCCAGCCCTCCACTGTGGTACACTCACCGACCTTTCTCTGCCCCGAGTCCTTGATGGAGAACTTAAAGTGGAGTTCCACCCACTTGTACAACTGTTCAGCATCCCTCACTAAACTGTGCACTGTAAACGAAATGGATATTTAAAAAAAAAAAAATTCTCTCAGCACTTACTGTATATCTGCTGTATTCATTTTTCACTTCCTCCTTCCTGGCCGCGGCCCATCGCATCATTTCCTGTTTGCAATGCCTTCTGGGATGGGTCGGCAACTTCCTCTGACACTGCCGTTGCTATGGAAACCTGACCTGAAACCTATTACACTGCTTGTGCTGCACTGAGCATGTGCGAGATCTGCAAGGATGAGATCCAGGAAGAAATACAGTCTGGCTTCAGATGCCCACACTTAAGATGGCCACGGCCAGCTGTAAGTTTATAAAATAGCAAACTACTGCTATAAACTAACAAAACAGACCTTACTTTACAGACCATCTTTACTAGAATACATAAAGCTTGTGTATTATAGGGGTATTTTTATTTAAAAAGTATAATTTCAGCTGGAACACCACTTTAACCGGACCGTGCGTTCCAACAGCTTCACCTGCTTCTTCACCTGTGTTCGTCCAGAACACCAGTGTGAGCGTAGGGCAGCTCATCCAGCCTGGCAGTGCTGGGGGGAGGGGCGCTCCTCTTCCTGACATGAGGGTTCTAGTAAGTGGCTGCTGAGTGCTGATGTGCGGGAATGAATTCCTCACACTGGGATCCCGCACTGTCTCCACCAACTCCAGTTGGAATGCCTCCCCCTGCCATCTCTATCTCGGGCTGCAAGGAGAGAGAACCTTTATATGTGCTCTGGGCTGCCCCTATTAGGAGCTGTTTTATAGCATGATAGATTACATAGGATACACGGCCCCTGTCCCTTCCTGCACCTCAGTAGTCCATCTACAGATGTGATATATAATGAGATGTACTAAGACAGGGCTCGACAAACCCCGGGCGCCAGGTCGCATTTGCGACTAGAATTAGCGACCTGGCGCCTGGGGCGGCACAGCTGGGGTATCCTGTGTCCGTTCGACACCCCCCCCCCCCTCCCGCCGCGATCGCGCTGGGCCGCGCCGGTAATTGAGGCCCCGGCTTTGCGGCCTACTGCAGTCCTATGGTTCCTGGTTCCTTCTGCAATCGGGCGCCCTCTGGTGGTGGCCGTTGGTATGACAAGACATCCACCAATGCTAATGGAGCTTTCTCTACCTGTTTTCACTGCCTGCTCATCTCCTTCCCTTTACTTAGAACCCCCAAACATTATATATATTTTTTATTCTAACACCCTAGAGAATAAAATGGCGGTCATTGCAATACTTTTCTGTCACACCCTATTTGCGCAGCGGACTTACAAGCGCACTTTTTTGGGAAAAAAATACTTTTTTTAATTAAAAAATAAGAAAACAGTAAAGTTAGCCCAATTTTTTTTATATTGTGAAAGATAATGTTGTTACGCCGAGTAAATTGATTCCCAACATGTCACGCTTCAAAATTTCATCCGCTCGTAGAATGGCGACAAACTTTTACCCTTTAAAATCTCCATAGGCGTCGTTTAAAAAATTCTACGTGTTGCATGTTTTGAGTTACAGTGGAGGTCTAGGACTAGAATTATTGCTCTCGCTCCAACGATCGTGGCGATACCTCACGTGTGGTTTGAACACCGCTTTCATATGCGGGTGCTACTCACATATGCGTTCGCTTCTGCAAGCGAGCTCGGCGGGACGGGGCGCATTTAAAAAAATTATTATTTTTTCTTATATATTTTACTTTTTATTTTTTATTTTTACACTGTTTTTAAAAAAAAATAAAAATTGTGTCACTTTTATTTCTATTACAAGGGATGGGGCACATTTAAATGTTTTTTTTTTCTTATTTATTTTAACTTTTATTTTTTCACTGTTCTTTTAAAAAAAAAAAAAAAAAAAAGTCACTTTTATTCCTATTACAAGGAATGTAAAAATCCCTTGTAATAGAAAAAAAGCATGACAGGTCCTCTTAAATATGACATCTGGGGTCAAAAAGACCTCAGATCTCATATTTACACTAAAATGCATTAAAAAAAAAAATTGTCATTTGAAAAAAAAAAAAAAAAATGTCCCTTCAAGAGCTTTGGGTGGAAGTGACGATTTGACGTTGCTTCCGCGCCTGCAATGACTTGGAGATGGGCGGGGGGGCCATCTTCCTCTCACTTGTCTCCATGTCAGGCCAGGGACAGATCCGGAGAGCGGCGGTAGGGGGGGGCCCTCTCCTGCCGCCGATAAAAGTGATCTCGCTGCTAATCTTCTGCAGAGACCACTTTTATCTGAAAGAGAACCGCCGGCTCTTGAAGAAGATACTGGGGTTATGGTAGCTAGCTGCTACCATAACAACGGTATTTCTCTTCAAAGACAGGACGTATATAGTCGTCCTGCGGGAAGGAAGTGGTTAATTAAAATGAATTTATTATTTGTCATCTCCCTGCTTTGCACCTTTCACACGGGCTGTCTGATCAGGTTCGCCTGTCAGTTTTTCAGGCGGACCTGATTGGATCCTTAGCGAGAATATGGTGGTCTTGTGTCCCTGCATGGCAGGAAATAAAAGCAGTCACATTAGTTCTAGTCGTCTCTGTGTAAATTTAAGATTGGTTAATTTTTATATTGAAAATAAAGCTTTGTCGGTCGTTTAAAAAAAAAAAAAAAAAACCTGGCTCCTAACTTTTTTAGCTGGCTCCTAGATTTCAAGCAAATTTGTCAAGCCCTGTACTAAGAGCCCTTTCACACTGACAGTGCGGGGGCGTCGGCGGTAATGCGCCGCTACTTTTAGTGGCGCTTTACTGACGCTTTGCAGGCACTGCCTATTGATTTCAATGGGCAAGGGTGCTTTAGGAGCGGTGCACGTGCAGCTTGCGAACACACTGGAGCTCATCCTTAGTCTGCAGTCTGCAGTCTTGGACCATCTCCTGTAGTATGTCTGCAGTCTCTGATCATCTCCTGTATTATGTCTGCAGTCTCTAACCGTCTTCTATATCATGTCTGCAGTCTCTGACCGTCTCCTGTACCATGTCTGCGGTCTCTGACCGTCTCCTGTACTATGTCTGTGGTCTCTGACCGTCTCCTGTACTATGTCTGCGGTCTCTGACCGTCTCCTGTACCATGTCTGCGGTCTCTGACCGTCTCCTGTACTATGTCTGCGGTCTCTGACCGTCTCCTGTACTATGTCTGCAGTCTCTGACCGTCTCCTGTACTATGTCTGCAGTCTCTGACCGTCTCCTGTACTATGTCTGCAGTCTCTGACCGTCTCCTGCACCATGTCTGCAGTCTCTGACCGTCTCCTATACTATGTCTGCAGTCTCTGACCGTCTCCTGTACTATGTCTGCAGTCTCTGACCGTCTCCTGTACTATGTCTGCAGTCTCTGACCGTCTCCTGTACTATGTCTGCCGTCTCTGATCATCTCCTGTATTATGTCTGCAGTCTCTAACCGTCTTCTATATCATGTCTGCAGTCTCTGACCGTCTCCTGTACCATGTCTGCGGTCTCTGACCGTCTCCTGTACTATGTCTGTGGTCTCTGACCGTCTCCTGTACTATGTCTGCGGTCTCTGACCGTCTCCTGTACCATGTCTGCGGTCTCTGACCGTCTCCTGTACTATGTCTGCGGTCTCTGACCGTCTCCTGTACTATGTCTGCAGTCTCTGACCGTCTCCTGTACTATGTCTGCAGTCTCTGACCGTCTCCTGTACTATGTCTGCAGTCTCTGACCGTCTCCTGCACCATGTCTGCAGTCTCTGACCGTCTCCTGTACTATGTCTGCAGTCTCTGACCGTCTCCTGTACTATGTCTGCAGTCTCTGACCGTCTCCTGTACTATGTCTGCCGTCTCTGACCATCTCCTGTACTATGTCTGCGGTCTCTGACCATCTCCTGTACTATGTTTAGAATGAAAATTATATATGGGTATGTTTGGCGCTACCTGAAAACCTAAATAATCTAGCCGGGATAGCCTTATGAGGTACTTAAGCCGTACCACTGTTATATATACCTATATGGCATGGCATTCGACATCAAGGAGAACATCCCCCATACAATGAGAGTGGTAAAGATGAAGTAAATTATATAGGTGTATCCACAATGGTATAATAGAAGGTGTACAGTCTAGAAACAATATAGTAAATCTAACTAGATGTCCCACAGTGAGAGGTTGTAATACAGCATCTAATAATGGAGCCAGAGGCTGTACCACAATATGTGCACTAGTCAAAAACATGTTCCATGTACTACAAAACACCCCTATATATACTTAATGCATACATAAACATTTGGATAACCGCACATACAGTATAGTGTGCATCACGGGGTGGATGTTATTCACAGACCAATTCACATACAGTGCACCTAGGACAAACCACCTTAATCATAACTGATATGTACAACAGTTTATGGAATGGAATCGCATACGCGCATAACAGTTCATATTGTCAAAAATTGCAGCAGATAAATCTCAATAGAGTATGACAGTCCCATATATTAACACTATGTTGAGTTTAGGAAATTCCCAAGGGTGACTTTAGTGCTGAGACAGTTGCCTGGTGACTTTGGTGCTCCCCCTTGTGGTTGCCTACTCACCAGCTCCCGGAACCCCTGCAGGGGTAGTGCGCCTGTAGTATGTTAGAATGGGATTCTCTGCTTACTGCTTACTGCGGTGGGTGCCTTCGATGTGACCAGCTCCCCAAACTCCATACGGGGGTAATGCGCCTGCAATGGAATGTAGATGGGACACTGTGCATGCTGTTTTCTGTGATGGATGTCTCCTGTGCGTCCCAATCGGTGGAGGTGTTGCAATCCCTCGTGTATCAAGACATAATAAAAACAGCTTCCATGGCGTAATAAAGTAAAGTCACTATATTTAAAAAACATATATAAACAAAAATAAAATTAAAAAAATAAAAAATAAAAAATTCCAAAAACTAATATTTTCCTACCCAGTGGATAACTGGGATAGGATACCAATAGTTCCTGACGGGTAGACAAGATTTAAAAGTCCCTCCTGCAGAGCATAGAACGAGGTGGGGGGATAAAAACCACCAGACGCTGAGCAGCATTCCACTCTCTCGTGTGCCCTGGAGGTGACGTACAGAGCGTGGTGCCGTCGTGCGCGCTTTGTCACATGACGTCCTCAGCAACGGTACCACACTCCTGCATCTAAAGGAATTCATAAGGAGAGAGCGTCCATGCTAAGCCCGCCCCTCGGAATACGAGCAGAGATTTTGTATGTGTATCTGTTAGAGGGCTATTACTCAATTAGTGTAATCCAGAGTGGTTTCCCATCGGCCACATTAAGAGATCTATGTAGCAAATCTGCATTCCCATTTTGACAAAAATAAGGATCATGGAAGCGCTCTCCATTGAGACAGAGAAAGATTCCTTCATAGTGTATACTTGATTTGATTGTAGCCGTATTAGTGCAATTGTGACAGAGAAAATTGAGTACTGTCCGTGATACTTTTTTTATTTGCACTAACATACAATTTTTCAGGACAAGCTTTCGGGGTATGTCCCCTTCTTCAAGGTCCAAGCAGTCCCCTTGAAGAAGGGGACATACCCCGAAAGCTTGTCCTGAAAAATTGTATGTTAGTGCAAATAAAAAAAGTATCACGGACAGTACTCAATTTTCATAGTGTATGCAATTAAACGAGCTCCCCCTGCTGGTCCTCTGATGGGAACAACATGTGAGTCAGTCCGATATAATCCCAGTGTTATAAGGGGTGCTCATGCAATACACCTAGGATAATATACAATACAATTAAGCACAAACTATAAAGTACAATTTCATGCCCAAAAAATAGCATATTAATACCAGCAATACTGAGTATTTACTGAATACTCAATACTCAATACTGAATTCAGAGTTATTACTACCCAGGGGGTGGTTGGCCATGAAGGGGAACATGAGAGATCTGAAAAGGGAAGGAGAATGATGAAATCTAAAACGTATATGACCAACCAAATCTCCATTTATCCCACAGAAATGATGTCATATATAGAAATAAAAATTATATACATAAAATAAAATAAATACAAAAATAAAATAAATAAAAAATAAAAAATGTGAATGCAAGTGCTTAAATAGTGGATGCCTAATTTCAAACCACCGCACATGTTATTAAAAGTGAAAGGAATATGAGTCTCCCATTCCTGCACAGGGTCTACTTAAGTGCCCTGCGTAGTGAAAGCTGGACTCATTTATATTGTGATGGTGGGATCACCCTTAATATGCTATTGGGTATTACTATACGTGACGTAATATTTGTATATGTGTATAGTGCTGTGTGCGCTAATTACATAAGTAACGACCAACTAAAGTGCATTGATAAATATCATTATATATAATACCCTAATTGGTGTGGGGTGTGTGCCAGTGAATATATACTGGTATTGCAAAGACCTAAAAGGGAAGCCTGTGGTTATTATAGGTATGTAACATATACCCTAAGTGAGCATCATTTGCGATTGATCACGGTGATAAATCAATTATATATATGTATGTGTAAGGGCTGGGTTACCCCATGGAAAAGGGGAGGAAAAGAGGAACGTAGGGGAGCAAGCAGGGGACCAAGATAGGTAAACCCCCCAAAAACTGGTCAAGGTATCCTAGCCTGTACTATATGCCATGCATACTGCCCCACCTTCAACTAACCGGTGCACAGATATTGCACCACTACCAAATGCACTTATGTCCCCAGATATTGCACCACTACCAAGTGCACTTATGTCCCCAGGTGGCACAAGTGTATATGATTGGTGTACCGAAAGCAGGTTGCCCACAAGTACTTGGCTGTGACACACCTAATTCTACACCTTCATTCCTCACAGTGCAGGTCTCAGAGAGGACTGAAGGTATAGTGGGGTTGGAGATCTCAGCTGATGAGGAGCAAGGAGAGGTCCTCTTTGTTCTTTGGTGTGGGTCTTTTAGATATGCTTGCCAACGAACTGCATGGCAGGTCAACATATGTCTGGTCAAGCATGTGGTGCCCAAGCGGGAGATGTTTTGGCCACGCGAGATACGCTTGAGACATATGTTGCAAATAGCAGCGGTCCGATCTGATGCACTCGTCTCAAAAAAGGCCCACAGCAAAGAACCTTTTGAATAACGCGCCAGACAGCAGCGCCCTGCACATGCGGAGCTTTGAGGTGTGATGCAGTCAGTGTGCTGCCCTTAGGTGGGCCCCTGGAGGGCATCCTGCCTCGTTGGTGATGTGCCTCCTCCTCCTCCTCCTCTCTCCTATCAGGCACCCACGTTGAGTCAGTGACCTCATCATCCCCTCCCTCCTCATCACTGGAGCAAACCTGGCAGTATGCTGCAGCAGGGGGAGCATGACTGCCAGATTGCTGTCCTTCTTGGGCACCCCCTCTGTCCGTGCTCATGTTACTGCCTTCATCTAGCTCAGTATCATCATCAGAGCCTTCCAAACGCTGGGCATCCTCCTGGAGCATGTACCCAACACTGTGGTCAAACAGTTCAAGAGACTCCTCAGGAGGACATGGTGGGGCTAGGGAAGGAGTCACTGATGCCATTGAGCCGAGGGAAGAGGCCGCGTTGGCAGCTGCTTTGCCAGACAAAGTACCCTGAGCATGGGTGAGAGAGGATGAGGAGGATGAGCACGACATGGTCATCCACTCGACCAAGTCTTCCGCATGTTGCGGCTCAACACGGCCAGCTGCCGAAAAAAAGGCCAAGCGTGTCCCACAGCCACGTGCTGATGAGGATGCACCGTATCCACGACCAGCACTGTTGCCTCTAAACACAGAGCCTGCTTGCCCTCTTTTATTGGCTTGTGACTGTCTGCCTCTCCTTGTTGGCCTTCCAGACATACTAATGGCCAGTAGCTGCACTAAGCTGGGATATATATATATATATATATATATATATATATATATATATATATATATGTACTGATACTGCAGATAGCAAAATCAACTGCCTGCCTGTAGTATGAGAACACCACCAACTTTCTACAGGTAGATTTAGCTGAACACTCTGCAGAGCTCGCAAAAAACTAACTTGTAGCTTATTTAGCTGCCTGCGGTAGTGATAGGATCAGGAAAACACCACCAAACTTCTACAGGTAGCTTTAGCTGAACACTGTGCAGAGCTCGCAAAAACTTAACTTGTAGCTTATTTAGCTGCCTGCGGTAGTGATAGGATCAGGAAAACACCACCAACCTTCTACAGGTAGCTTTAGCTGAACACTGTGCAGAGCTCGCACTACACTAACTTGTAGTTTTAGCTGAACACTGTGCAGAGCTCGCAAAAAACTAACTTGTAGTTTTAGCTGAACACTGTGAGGGGGACGCACTACACTAACTTGTAGCTTTAGCTGAACACTGTTTACAGGACGCACTACACTAACTTGTAGCTTTAGCTGAACACTGTGCAGAGGTCGCACTACACTAACTTGTAGTTTTATCTGAACACTGTGAGGAGGACGCACTACACCAACTTGTAGCTTTAGCTGAACACTGTGAGGAGGACGCACTACCCTAACTTGTAGCTTTAGCTGAACACTGTGCAGAGGTCACACTAAACTAACTTGTAGCTTTAGCTGAACACTGTGAGGAGGACGCACTACACTAACTTGTAGTTTTAGCTGAACACTGTGAGGAGGACGCACTACACTAACTTGTAGCTTTAGCTGAACACTGTGCAGAGGTTGCACTACACTAACTTGTAGTTTTAGCTGAACACTGTGAGGAGGACGCACTACACTAACTTGTAGCTTTAGCTGAACACTGTACAGAGGTCGCACTACACTAACGTGTAGTTTTAGCTGAACACTGTGAGGAGGACGCACTACACCAACTTGTAGCTTTAGCTGAACACTGTGAGGAGGACGCACTACCCTAACTTGTAGTTTTAGCTGAACACTGTGAGGAGGACGCACTACACTAACTTGTAGCTTTAGCTGAACCCTGTGCAGAGGTCACACTAAACTAACTTGTAGTTTTAACTGAACACTGTGAGGAGGACGCACTACACTAACTCTAAATAGTCTAGCTGCCTGACTGTGGTACTAATAGGATCAAAAGAACACCAGCAATTTTCTTCAGGTAGCTGTAAATACTGTAACAAGACAAGCCTGCCTGTCAGTAGGAAGATAACAGGAACGAATCTAGCTAAACTGAATACAGTGTGTATATATATATATATATATATATATATATATATATATATATATATATACAACACCTGGGATGCATATATATACACAATACACTGTAAGTGCAGCTAACTCACTCACTGTCCTGCCTAATCTAGCTAACTCAAATGAAATGACACTGTCTCTCTCTCTAAGCACGCCGGAACACACTACACAGGGTCGCCGTGCAGGCGGCCTTATATAGTGTGGGGCGTGTTCTAAACCCCCTGAGCTATAATTGGCCAAAGCCACCCTGGCTTTGGCCAATTACAGCTCTCTCTACTGACGGCGCTGTGATTGGCCAAGCATGCGGGTCATAGTGCATGCTTGGCCAATCATCAGCCAGCAATGCACTGCGATGCCGCAGTGAATTATGGGCCATGACGCGCCACACGAATTTGGCGTGAACAGCCCATATCGTTCGCAATTCGGCGAACGGACGAACAGACGATATTCGAGTCGAACACGGGTTCGACTCGAACACGAAGCTCATCCCTACTGGTGATTGGTTATTCGGACCGCCTAGCAACCAATCACCAGCTTGATTATAGGAAAAGTTAACTTTGGCAGCTCCCACTCCCCTTTCCAGTGCTGTGTAAGTCTCTCTGCATCACAAATCAGTGAAAGTGTCATTCATTGGTTTTAATTTTTTTAGTGCAATATTTAATATAGCATTAAAATATTTACTTAACCACTTCAGCCCCGGAAGATTTTAGCCCCTTCCTGGCCAGAGCACTTTTTACAATTTGGCATTGCGTCGCTTTAACTGACAGTTGCGCGGTCGTGCGACGTGACTCGCAAACAAAATTTATGTCCTTTTTTTCCCCACAAATAGAGCTTTCTTTTGGTGGTAATTGATCACTTCTACAGTTTTTATTTCTTGCGCTATAAACAAAAAAGACTGACAATTTTGAAAAAAAAGCAATATTTTTTACTTTTGGCTATAATAAATATCCCCCAAAAATATATAAAAAAAACAAATTTCTTTCGCAGTTTAGGCCGATATGAATTCTTCTACATATTTTTGGTAAAAAAAAAAATCGCAATAAGCGTATATTGAATGGTTTGCGCAAAATTTATAGCGTCTACAAAATAGGAGATAGATTTATGGCATTTTTATTATTATTTTTTTATTAGTAATGGCGGTGATCTGCGATTTTTATCGGGACTGCGACATTGCGGCGGACAGATGGGACACGTTTGACACTATTTTGGGACCATTGACATTTATACAGCAAACAGAGCTAAAAATAGCCACTGATTACTGTGTAAATGTCACTGGTAGGGAAGGGGTTAAACACTAGGGGGCGATCAAGGGGTTAAGTGTGTTCCCTCAGTGTGTTCTAACTGTGGGGGGATGGGCTACCACTGACATGACAGATGCTCCGGATGACAGGGAGCAGTACATCTCTGTCATGTCACTAGGCAGAACAGGGAAATGCCTTGTTTACATAGGCATCTCCCGTTCTGCCTCTCCTCGTCGCAATCACGGGCCACCGGCGGATATCGAGTCCGTGGGACCTGCGGACATGCTCCCGTGGTGATGGCAGCATGCGTGCGCCCACTAGCCTGGGATTACGAAGGGACATACGGGTACGCCTTTTTGCGCACCCGTGCCATTCTGCCAACGTACAATGGCTTGCAACGGTCGGGAAGCAGTTAGCAAGGCAGTAATGATGTGTGCAGTGCCTATAGTAGCCAATCAGATTGTATCCTTATTTTATTTATCACAGTCAGATCAATGAAATACGCTTTATGTTAACCACTTGTTAACTGGGCACTTTCCCCCCTTCCTGCCCAGGCCAATTTTCAGCTTTCAGCGCTCTCACACTTTGAATGACAATTGCGCGGTCATGCAACACTGTACCCAAATGAATTTTTTTATTTTCTTCACACAAATAGAGCTTTCCTTTGGTGGTATTTAATCACCACTGGGGTTTTTATTTTTTGCTAAACAAACAGAAAAAGACCAAATTTTTTTTTCTTAGTGCGTTATTCAATTTTTCACCTTCATTGATAGGCACTAATAAGGGAGCACTGATGGGCACTGATAGGCTGCACTGACGGGCACTGAGAGGTGGCACTGGTGGGCACTGATAGGCTGCACTGATGGGCACTGATAGGTGACACTAGTGGGCACTGATAGGTGGCACTGATCAGGAGGCACTAATGAGGCTGCACTGATAGGTGGCACTGATGAGCACTGATAGGCAGCACTGATAGGTGGCATTGATGGGCACTGATAGGTAGCAATAATAGGTGGCACTGATATGCAGCACTGATAGGTGGCACTGATGGGCACTGATAGGCATCACTGATAGGCAGCATTGATAGACAGCACTGATAGGGGGCACTGATAGGCAGTCCTAATAGTCGGCACTGATGGGTGGCACTGGTAGATGGCACTGATAGAGAGCACTGATATGTGGCACTGATGATTAGGCACTGGGCACTGCTTAACAGTACTGATGGGCACTAGTAGGTGGCATTTGTAGGTAGCACTGGAGGGCAACGCTCAGAAGCAGTGGCTGTCGGTGTGTGGAACCGATGTCCCTTTTACATGAGCCGAGAATCGGCTTGTTTTTTCTCCTCACGCTGTCAGCCGATTGCCGGCTTCTGTTTACATCACGTGATCAGGTGTCATTGGGGGCTGGGATCGGCCCTTTGCTCCGATTTGTGATCAGCTGAGTCCCAAGGACTCGGAGATCACAGAGTGCACCGCTTGTGTGGGCACTGGGGGACATCCATGTATGCCCTCCCGGGAAATTAAGCCCACACTGTAGCCATCTTTGTGCTATAACGCGGGCTTCAAGTGGTTAATATTGTTAAAGTCGTTGTTTTTAATATTTATTTTTGGTTTTGTTCTGTTAAAACCAAACCACGGTCAGGTAGACCAACTAAAATTTCAGCCACAACTGCCAGGAAAATTGTTTAGGATGCAAAGAAAAACCCACAAATAACTGCAGGTGAAAAACAGGATTCTCTGAAAACATGTGGTGTGGCTGTTTAAAGATGACAAATAAGGAGGCACTTGAAGAAAGATGGGCTGCATGGTCGAGTCGCCAGAAGAAAGCCATTACTATGCTACAAAGTATCCCGCTTACAATACGCCAAACAGCACAGAGACAAGCCTCAAACCTTCTGGCACAAAGTAATTTCGAGTGATGAGACCAAAATTGAGCTTTTTTGCCACAGCCATAAACGCTACAGTTGGAGAGTCGAGGCCTATGATGAAAGGTACACCATTCCTACTGTGAAACACGGAGGTGGATCGCTGATGTTTTGGGGATGTGTGAGCTACAAAGGCACAGGAAATTTGGTCAAAATTGATGGCAAGATGAATGCAGTATGTTATCAAAAAATATTGAAGGAACATTTGCATTCATCAGCCAGGAAGCTGCGCATGAGACGTATTTGGACATTCCAACATGACAA
This sequence comes from Aquarana catesbeiana, assembly GCF_042186555.1. Lineage (NCBI taxonomy): Eukaryota > Metazoa > Chordata > Amphibia > Anura > Ranidae > Aquarana > Aquarana catesbeiana. The sequence goes on from NC_133326.1 coordinate 702,847,207, forward strand.
TAATCCAAAACACAAGGCCAAGTCGGTCTGTCATTGGCTGCAGCAGAATAAAGTGAAGGTTCTGGAGTGGCCATCTCAGTCTCCTGATCTCAATATCATTGAGCCACTCTGGGGAGATCTTAAACGTGCATTTCATGCAAGACAGCCCAAGAATTCACAGGAACTGGAGGCTTTTTGCCAAGAGGAATGGGCAGCTTCACCATTTGAGAAGATAAAGAGCCTCATCCACAAATACCACAAAAGACGTCAAGCTGTCATTGATGTTTAAGGGGGCAATACACGGTATTAAGAACTGGGGTATGTAAACTTTTGATCAAGGTCATTTGGGTAGTTTCTGTTGTCATGATTTAAAAAGAGTAAACACAGTTGATTGATAATAAATGGCTTCAGCCAAACAATAACCATGAGTGAAAGAAACGTTTTTGTGTTATCATTCATATTCTCTGAAAAATGGCCAAGAAATCATAAATTCTGCCAGGGTATGTATACTTATGAGCACAACTGTATATACCTTATACCAATGCAATTTTTTTTTTTTATTCAGTTTGAGGAGCAATAATTTTAGTAATTAAAGTAAAAAAAAAATGCAGAACTCCATTGAATACCATGCTGGGGGGTGGATGGTCAGCAGCTACAGTATTTGTAGTTGCTGACTTTTAATTTATTTTTTCCCATGCAGAACTCCTCTTTAAGGACTTGGTGGTGGTTACACCCACTGGCACCCTTAACAATAGTGATGGGCCAAACACCCCCCGGTTCGGTTCGCACCAGAACTCCCAAACATGGAAAAAGTTCGGACCAGAGCTGCAAACCTTATTAAAGTCTATGCGACCCGAGCTTGAAAAATCAAAAGTCCCCATTTTCAATCCTGCACTGAAAATGAGAAAATTCGGAAATCCAGAAATTCGAAAAGTCAAAAATTTGGAAAATTTGAAAATCTGCCAATTTGGAAATTCGAAAATTCGAAAATCCGAAAATAAGAAAGAAAATCTGAAAATCCGAAAGAACGAAAATTCGAAAACAAGAACGAAAATCTAAAATCCGAAAATTCTAAAATCAGAAAGAATAACTAACTAACTAATAGAAGACACATAATCAAACAATCATACAGTATGGTGAAAGAAAGGATGTTCAAGAGAATGAACAATCGGCGTAAGTTTAACGGAGGTAGGGTGAAGGGTTTTGGCACCGCTAAGTTCAGTGAAGATGGGCGTGAGGATGGTAGATCCGTAGCTGGTAGGACCCTTGCAATATATTCGTCCCACTTATTGTGAAAGCTGGCAGTAAGATTGTTTTGAGAAAGGGCTTGAGAATGGCTCTTCTAGCAGACATGAAGCATGTTGCGAGCCAGGCTTTGTGGCGTGAAATGATCAACGTTTTTACGTTTGTGGATCTAGAAAGAATGTTGTGGTATAGATTTTAAGAGGAACCCCACACCAAAATTTAGAAAAAAAACAGAATGGGGTCCCCCCCAAAATCCATACTAGACCCTTATGCGAGCATGCAGCCTGGCAGGTCAGGAAAGGGGGGGGCGAATGCCACCCTTAACCATACCAGGACACATGCTCTCAACATGGGGGTTGCTATTGGGTGGGGGGCTCTGCTGTTTATGGGGACAAGGGCCTCTTCCCAACAACCCTGGGCAGTGGTTGTGGGGGTCTGTGGTCAGGGGGCTTATCAGAATCTGGAAGCCCACTTCTCTTAGGTGGACATCATATGACCCTCTGGACTTTAAGTGGTTAAATCTGAATGATGCCTGCAGCTGCAGACATCATTCAGATATTATTATGTTCTGCCGGCGATTCCCTGTCATGTAAAAAGAATCATAGCGGCTGTTTAGCCTGTTGATTGTTTTTACAGGCACCGGGAGGGGATGTCACCCCCCTTCCGCTACCCTCCGTTGCTTCAACTGGCTTGTCTGTGTGATCGGCGAGCTGGAGAATTTATCTGCTGGTGGTGGCCATTTACCATAGAGAATACCACGGACCAGATGGTCCCCGGCAATCTCTATCACCTTCGGAGGCTGGGCGTGGCGTTATGTTGTCACGTCCGGCCTAGGCAGATGTAAAAGCTGCTGTTTTTTTTACCGGAATACGCTGAGATTACTTTTTTTTTATCTCAGACTTTCCAGGCTAGAGAAGAGATCTGGGCTCTTATAGACCTCAGATCTCTCTGTAAAGAGGACCTGTCATGTCATAGTTACATAGTAGGTGAGGTTGAAAAAAGACACAAGTCCATCAAGTCCAACCTATGTGTGTGATTATGTGTCAGTATTACGTTACATATCCCTGTATATTGCGGTCATTCAGGTGATTATCTAATAGTTTCTTGAAGCTATCAATGCTCCCCGCTGAGACCACCGCCTGTGGAAGGGAATTCCACATCCTTGCCGCTCTTACAGTAAAGAACCCTCTACGTAGTTTAAGGTTAAACCTCTTTTCTTCTAATTGTAATGAGTGGCCACGAGTCTTATTAAACTCTCTTCTGCGAAAAAGTTTTATCCCTATTGTGGGGTCACCAGTACAGTATTTGTAAATTGAAATCATATCCCCTCTCAAGCGTCTCTTCTCCAGAGAGAATAAGTTCAGTGCTCGCAACCTTTCCTCATAACTAAGATCCTCCAGACCCTTTATTAGCTTTGTTGCCCTTCTTTGTACTCGCTCCATTTCCAGTACGTCCCTCCTGAGGACTGGTGCCCAGAACTGGACAGCATACTCCAGGTGCGGGCGGACCAGAGTCTTGTAGAGCGGGAGAATTATCGTTTTATCTCTGCAGTTGATCCCCCTTTTAATGCATGCCAATATTCTGTTTGCTTTATTAGCAGCAGCTTGGCATTGCATGCCATTGCTGAGCCTATCATCCACTAGGACCCCCAAGTCCTTTTCCATCCTAGATTCCCCCAGAGGTTCTCCCCCCAGTGTATAGATTGCATTCATATTTTTGCCACCCAAATGCATTATTTTACATTTTTCTACATTGAACCTCATTTGCCATGTAGTCGCCCACCCCATTAATTTGTTCAGGTCTTTTTGTAAGATTTCCACATCATGCGGAGAAGTTATTGCCCTGCTTAGCTTAGTATTGTCTGCAAATACAGAGATTGAACTGTTTATCCCATCCTCCAAGTCGTTAATGAACAAATTAAATAGGATTGGTTCCAGCACAGAACCCTGGGGGACCCCACTACCCACCCCTGACCATTCTGAGTACTCCCCATTTATCACCACCCTCTGAACACGCCCTTTTAGCCAGTTTTCAATCCATGTACTCACCCTATGGTCCATGCCAACGCACCTTTTTTTGTACAGTAAACGTTTATGGGGAACTGTGTCAAATGCTTTTGCAAAATCCAGATACACCACGTCTACGGGCCTTCCTTTATCTAGATGGCAACTCACCTCCTCATAGAAGGTTAATAGATTGGTTTGGCAAGAACGATTCTTCATGAATCCATGCTGATTACTGCTAATGATATCATTCTTATTACTAAAATCTTGTATATAGTCCCTTATCATCCCCTCCAAGAGTTTACATACTATTGATGTTAGGCTAATTGGTCTATAATTCCCAGGGATGTTTTTTGGGCCCTTTTTAAATATTGGTGCTACATTGGCTTTTCTCCAATCAGCTGGTACCATTCCAGTCAATAGACTGTCTGTAAAAATTAGGAACAACGGTCTGGCAATCACCTGACTGAGTTCCCTAAGTACCCTCGGATGCAAGCCATCTGGTCCCGGTGATTTATTAATGTTAAGTTTCTCAAGTCTAATTTTAATTCCGTCCTCTGTTAACCATGTAGGTGCTTCCTGTGTTGTGTCATGAGGATAAACACTGCAGTTTTGGTTACTGAAGCCCCCCGATTCACTCGTGAAGACTGAGGAGAAGAATAAATTCAATACCTCTGCCATCTCCCCATCCTTTGTAACCAGATGTCCTTCCTCATTCTTTATAGGGCCAATATGGTCTGTCCTCCCTTTTTTACTGTTTACATACTTAAAGAATTTCTTGGGATTTTTTTTGCTCTCCTCCTCTATGTGTCTTTCATGTTCTATCTTAGCCATCCTAATTGCACCCTTACATTTCTTATTGCATTCTTTATAAATTCTGAATGCTGTGGATGATCCCTCAACCTTGTATTTTTTGAAGGCCTTCTCCTTTGCTTTTATATGCATTTTTACATTGGAGTTAAGCCATCCAGGATGTTTGTTCGCTCTTTTAAATTTATTACCCAATGGGCTAATGCCCTTATTTAATATGCTCTTAAAGCAAACCCATCTCTCCTCCGTATTCTTTGTTCCTAATATTTTATCCCAATTTATGTCTTTTAGCAAGGTTTGTAGTTTAGGGAAGTTGGCTCTTTTGAAATTCAGTGTCTTTGTGTTCCCTTCATGTCTCCTATTTGTGTGATTTATACTGAAACTAATTGACCTGTGATCGCTGTTACCTAAATTGCCCCGTATTTCCACATCTGTTATCAGGTCTGTATTGTTGGTAATCAGTAGATCTAGTAATGTTTTATTTCTAGTTGGTGCATCTACCATCTGACCCATAAAATTGTCCTGCAAGACACTAAGGAACTGGCGAGCCTTAAATGAATGCGCGGTTCCCTCCGCCCAGTCTATGTCTGGATAATTAAAATCCCCCATTATGATAACACTTCCCATCCTTGCTGCTAATCCAATTTGTGATAGGAGATCCGTCTCCACTTCCTCCCTCAGGTTAGGGGGCCTATAGCATACTCCCAGTATTATTTTCCCCTTAGCTTCATCCCTTTGGAGCTCTACCCATAAAGATTCCGCCTCCTCCCTAGCCCCCTCAGTGATGTTATCTCTCACATTCACTTGTACATTATTCTTGATATATAGGCATACCCCTCCCCCTTTTTTACCCTCTCTATCCTTGCGGTATAGGGTATACCCTTGAATGTTTGCCAGCCAATCATGAGAGCTGTTGAACCAGGTCTCTGAAATTCCCACAAAATCCAAATCCTCCTTGTACAACAGTATCTCTAGTTCACCCATCTTGTCCACCAGGCTCCTGGCATTGGTGAACATGCCACATAGTTTAGACCGGTCGCATATTGTCCTCGTATTGGGTTTCAAGATTGCAACTTGGACTTGCTACTATACTCACCTTGTGTTTTTGTGCTTTGGTTAACCTACCACTAATGCCCCCAATACTACCCTCTGGAATATCTTCCGCGCTGGCTATCACTGTCTCTGGACCCTCCCCCCCATCGCCTAGTTTAAAAACCCCTCTAACTTTTTGGCCATCTTCATTCCCAGCAGATGTCCTATTCCTATTACAAGGGATGTTTACATTTCTTGTAAAAGGAATGAAAGTGGTGAAAAAAAATGTAAAGGGAAGTGTAAAAAAAAATGAAAAAAATAAACAATAAGAAAAAATTAAAGCGCCCCCGTCCCCTTGTGCTTGCGCGCAGAAGCGATCACATACGTATGTTGGGCCCACATATGTAAACGGTGTCCAATGTACCCCATACTCATTTACATGGGTGTAGTGACAGGATCCAGATTCCGACAAGCCCCCTGCCCGCAAACCCCCACAACCACCAACCATCAACATGGGGACAAGGTGCCTAGGAGTAGGGAGGGAAAGCCCCCCTGTCCCAAAGCACCCCCCATGTTAAGGGCATGTGGTCTGGTATGATTCAGGAGGGGGGGGCACTCCCTCTTCTCCCTCTTTCCTGATCTGCCAGGCTGCATGCTCGGATAAGGGTCTGGTATAGTTTGACAGCTGATGACTTATCCGTTGTTAAGGATACAGCAGATGGCTTCCTGGCCCGCTCCTTAACAACCAGCTATGCACTACACAGTGCATTTTGGGGTGCTCGGCGGGCGAACATCCCACCGAGTGCCCCGCAAATTCGGGTGTTCGGCAAACAGGCAATGTTCGGACCAAACTTTTGCTCTGCTCGAACTGTTCACCCAACTCTAATAAACTGTATAGAGATATATATTGTCAGGATAGTATGTGAAAGCTAGGGGGGCAATGTATGAAGGATCCAGGTAAGAGGAAGACTTGTATATTAAAGTTGGAATTTTGAACAATATTTTCCTACCTGGAAGCCCACTTGTGGATTTTCATAAGACAACCCTGAAACCTGAAGGACTTTCTTATCTGGAATATTAACAAGGTGAGAGAAATAACTGACACAGTTTACAGAGGATGTTGTATGATCACTTGTGACAGGAGAGCTGACACACCTTCTAGGCTCTAAAGTCACTATCATCTCTACAGGAAAGTCACTCCACTGGGATCCCAACCTGCTACTCTATCACCGTTGTCTTATATGCTATAATGGTGAGACACTGGAAGGTCCTCCTCATCCTGAGCACCGGGCTGGCATGTTACCTCTTGTACCAGAATCTTCAGACCCAGCATGCAGCTGGACACCACCGGTTAGTCTCTGCAGTTACAACGCTGAGGATGGGAGAAAATAAGAGGGGAAGGAATGAAGAATGTAAGGAAGGAAGAATAGAAGGAAGGGTGGAAAGGTGAGGAGAGAAGAGAAGTGGATAGAAGAGATGCAATGAGACAAGAGAAGAGAAGAGAAAAAAGGTGAGGGAAGGATCGGGGAAATAAGAGAAGAAGACACAAGAGGGAGGAGAGAGCAAGAGAAGAAAAGGGAAGAAGGTAGGAGAGGCAAGGAGAGTAGAAAGGAAAGGGAAGAACAAAGGAGACAAGAGAAGAAAAAAGTATGGAAGAGTGGAAAGAGGAGGAGAAGTGTGGAAAAGACATGAGAGAAGAAAGAGGGAGGAGAGGGGAGAGAAGAGGAGAGAAGTAAGAATACAAAAGATAAGAGGCAAAGGGAGGGCAGGGGTAACGGTGGAGAGAGGAAAGAAGAGCAGAGGAGAAAGGAAAGTGAGAAGGGCAAAAGCAGAGTGTCAATAAACAGGAGAGGTGAGAGGAGAGAAGGAGAGGAGAGTGGAAGGGAGGAGGGAGAGAGGAGGGTTAAGGAGAAAAGAAAAGGAATGGAAGGAGAGAGAGAAGAGGAGAAAGAGAGGAGAGGAGATCTGCAAAGAAGAGAGAAAGGAATGGAGAACATCATTTTATTGACACGTTTTTAATATTCGTTATTAAAGGTCAAAGAAGACAAAACCTATTCTGCCACCAGAAGAATGTGCCCATCTAAAGTCTCTCATATTGAATTCTGTAATGAAAATGTAAGTAATATATTTATTATACTTGTCATATACTGTAGTAAAGTGTAAATTTGAAAAAAAATAAGGTTGTACAGAGCTGAAAACATGGCCAGGGCATAATCTTACTATATATATATATATATATATATATATATATATATATATATATATAAATTTTAACTTTTCTAAACAATGATCACACCATCTCCAATGTGTGTTAAAACTGTGTTATATAGGTAAATAATTAATGAACACATAAGTGATCTTCCATTCTTTTACCGAGTATAGATATTGTCAATGCAAATACAAGCTAGAGGAGCTGAGACATGATATAGGGAGCAGGAATGCACTGAACAGGATTGGTTTAAGGAAGGTTCAGTGAACTTTGCTGAAGTTTGGGTGCTGAGTAGGGATGGGCCGAACACTCCCCTGTTCGGTTCGCAGCAGAACATGCGAACAGGCAAAAAATTTGTTCGAACACGCAAACACCGTTAAAGTCCATGGGACACGAACACGAAAAATCAAAAGTGCTAATTTTAAGGGTTAATATACAAGTTATTGTCATAAAAAGTGTTTGAGGACCCGGGTCCTGCCCCAGGGGACATGTATCAATGCAAAAAAAGTTTTAAAAACGGACGTTTTTCGGGAGCAGTGACTTTAATAACGCTTAAAGTGAAACAATAAAAGTGAAATATTCCTTTAAATTTCGTACCTGGGGGGGGGTGTCTATAGTATGCCTGTAAAGTGGTGCATGTTTCCCGTGTTTACAACAGTCCGGAGCAAAATGACATTTCTAAAGGGAAAAAAAGTCATTTAAAAGTACAATCGATCTTCCTTCTTTCAGGACTACTAGGGATGAAGGAAATCCCCAACTGTACTTTATGTTGGACTTTCTTAGTTGATCAAGCAGCGGTCTTAACTGTTCTTCTCCCCGCCAGAGTCCCGGCTGATAAATCCGAAAATATTTGTAATTGCGTACTCTCAAAACAAACTGGGGGGGCTCCCCGAAGTCCCCTCCAGATTTTTTCTTTGTCTTCGTATGAGTGGAATTTAATGATTACATCTCTGGGTACGTCCTGTCTCAGGTTTGGGGGCTTTCTAATCCTGTGTACCCTGTCTATCTTTAGGGCCTCATCCTCCCGTCTGCCCAGGATTGGGTTAAAGATTTTTTTCATTTTGATCACCAGAGCTTCATTCAGTTGTTTGGGTAAAGATCTAATCCGCAAATTTTGGCGTCGACTTTGATTTTCTTGCTCTTCTACTTTATATAACAGGGTGCAATAATCGCTCTGCATTTTCTTCATCTGCGATTTTAATTCTAGTATTTCTTTAGCCTGGTTTCCTGATGCTTCCTCTGCCATCTCTACTCTTTGCAGCAGGTGGCCCATGTCAGTCCGAACGTTCAATATCTCTGACTTTATTGAGTTTTCTAACTTGGAAAACATTTCCAGCATTTCTGACTTGGTTGGGATTAGCGCGATGTTTCTCTGCTCCTCCATCTCGCTGCAATCAGGCACTCTTGCCTGCTCCAAGTCTACCCTGGGATTCTCCCCCGGTTCCCCCTTTTGTTTTGCCAGCTCTTTCTTTTTTTCTTTTATTCCTGCTTGTTTTTTATTCAATCCTGGACTTTTTGTACTAACATCTTTAAGATATTTCTGTCACGGGCATGGCCAGAGCGGAGGCTGTTGGAGAGGACTGTGTGCAAGCCTGTTGCCCACCGATTATGGGCCCTAGCATTTGAGGTGAATGAGAAATCCAGTCTGAACTGTATTAATCGGACTCAGTCATGTATATATTGTATGGGGACTCCTTACTGTATATTTGTGTCCCTGAAGAGGGAGGGGGGATTCCTCCAGCAGCCCCCTGCTGATAAGACTGATTCATTCTGCTGGGACACATCCTGTGAGGAGATGCTGGTGTTATCAACATGTGTTTATGTTAATTGAGAGAGCTGATCACATTAGCCACCAGCCCTGGCTAATAGACGAATGGTCTAGGCTGAGGAGGGGGGAGATTGTTGTTTGTATTGTTAATTGTATTAATGTGTGAAGCCCGGTGCCCACAAGACTGTCATCTGGTCTGGGTACATTTTGTAGTAAATTAGGTCATGTTAATTAGGTTAGCTTTGAGTCATCCCTGACATAAAAAGGTCTGTGAGATCTCAAAATAAAAGCAGTTCTGATGTACTCCAAGACTGGTGTTGTCTAGTTCTTGGGGTTTCTATAGCCAGATCCATTGGACTCGTGTTCCAGAACTTAGGAAGCGGTATACAGACGGAAGCACTCAAGCGGAGTGTGGGGCGTTCCGTGACATTGGTGGCAAGCAGCGGGAAAGCTTCCTGAAGTCTGAAGTCTGGGACATCCAAACCTCCAACTGGATCCAAGATCAGCATAGCAGACTTCAGTCACCCCAGCGGAGATATGGACCTGGCATCAGAATTCCCGGGGCTGCTGCGGATCATCCTTTCAACGTACACCAGGACTGTGTCTGAGGATGAATACCTGGAGCTCAGGCAGCTGATTCGGGTGGAGCTCTGGATTGCAGCCCTCCGTCTCGCTGGTATAAAACAGGGCAAGTGCTTTCCAACCCAAGAGCAACGGGCCAGTGACCAACGGGCATTGCGGATGGCATTCCTGGGAGAGCAGCCCCAGGAGCAATGGGTGACTGAGTTGGACAGGTTGGTCCAGCAGGAGATAGAGCTGGACAATCGTTATCGGGCTCTGCAATGGCACGCAGAGGAGGGATATTTAGGGGAGACAACAGAATGCTCTCCGGAGGGATATGACTTTGGCGGCCCTGGATTGCTGTGGGAGAACCTTACAGATCTTTTTATGTTTGGCGATGAGGGGGAACCTGACCTTGAGGACATGAGGGACTATAGAGAGTCTATGCTCGGTCTTGCAGGGGTCTCAGAGCTCAAACCTGATCTGGACCATTTGCTAAGGAAGGAACAGCATCTGGAAAGGGCATACAGGAAACTGCTAGAACAAGTTCAGCAGCATGCCAGAGAATCGGCAGTGGAAAATCCGGAGATTGCCGTCCCCAAACCTGAAGTGCTGACAACAGGGCAGAGCTCTGCTAACCTCTGTCCAGAAATGATAACATCTTCTGGGTTCCATGGACAGGAGATGGTGAACCCCTATTCCCCGACATCAGTTGCAGAGACATGGGATTTGATAGACTTTTCTGCTGAGGAAGAACAACCTGATGAGCCTCCAGCAGAAGAGCTGCTATCAGGGCCAAAGTTCACTGTGTTCTGCCCAGCACCAACAGTGGCTTCGGCCTTCCTGAGAGAAGAGGTAGTCGGCCTTTCTCCCACAACACTGACAGGGACATGTGATTTTCTGCCAGCAGCATCTATGGAGTTAAAACAAACTTCTCCAGCTGAAGATCTGGTAACTGAACAGAGGGTCCAAGACCTCTGTCCCACACTTTTACCACTTCCAGAGACTGGGGATTTAATAGACATTTCTGTAGAGGAGGAACCACCTAGCAAACCCCCAGCAGAAGTGCTGGCAACCGGACAGAGGGTCCAAGACCTCTGCCCCACACCTGCAGCAATTGTGGAGGCTCAGGGTGAGAAGATGGCAATCACTTCCCAGCAGCAGATACAGGGGGAGAAGGGAGAGGAGGTGTGTGTTGTCCCTCCCCAACAGTTGGCCAGGGTGGAGGAAGTGGGCTTTCCTCCCCAGCAAAGATCCGTGTACCTGGGAGACAGTACCATCGACATGTCGTCCCAGCAGCCAGATGAGGGAATGGAAAAGGAAGCAGCCGGCTCACCTCCCCAATGGCAGCTACACAGTTTGGGAGTGGAGGAAGCCAGCTGCCTGCCCCAACAGTTAGCCGGAGCAGAGGATGCGGAGTCCCCAGCAGAAGTGCTGGCAACAGGGCAGAGTGCTACCAACCTCTGCCCAGCACCGGCAACAACTACAGAGTTCCAGGGAGGCGGGGCAGTCGGCCTCCCTCTCCAACAGTTAGCCGGAACAGATGGTGTGGGGTTTCCAGCAGAAGGGCTGGCAACAGGGCCGAGGACTGCTGGACTCTGCCCTCAACTAACAGAGGATGGATTTCCTGTGAAGGTGGATGGAACTTCAGTCTCCACCTGTATACCCCAGGGATGCTGGGCAGTGGGCCCAGATCCCCAACAGCATGACAGAGTGAGCCCAGTCACCCTGTCTTCTCTCCAGCAGCAGATATGTTCTCTGAGAGAGGCAGAGGATGGCTGGGTGAGTAATGCACTGTTTGGGATAATTTGTTTGGGGTACTGTGTGGGTACAGGCAGTAGAGGACTGGAGCTGTTTACTAACTTCGGAGTCAACCCGTCTGGGGTCTCCTCCTGTGTTAGTCTCCTGCCGAAAGGGGAGAAATGTCACGGGCATGGCCAGAGCGGAGGCTGTTGGAGAGGACTGTGTGCAAGCCTGTTGCCCACCGATTATGGGCCCTAGCATTTGAGGTGAATGAGAAATCCAGTCTGAACTGTATTAATCGGACTCAGTCATGTATATATTGTATGGGGACTCCTTACTGTATATTTGTGTCCCTGAAGAGGGAGGGGGGATTCCTCCAGCAGCCCCCTGCTGATAAGACTGATTCATTCTGCTGGGACACATCCTGTGAGGAGATGCTGGTGTTATCAACATGTGTTTATGTTAATTGAGAGAGCTGATCACATTAGCCACCAGCCCTGGCTAATAGACGAATGGTCTAGGCTGAGGAGGGGGGAGATTGTTGTTTGTATTGTTAATTGTATTAATGTGTGAAGCCCGGTGCCCACAAGACTGTCATCTGGTCTGGGTACATTTTGTAGTAAATTAGGTCATGTTAATTAGGTTAGCTTTGAGTCATCCCTGACATAAAAAGGTCTGTGAGATCTCAAAATAAAAGCAGTTCTGATGTACTCCAAGACTGGTGTTGTCTAGTTCTTGGGGTTTCTATAGCCAGATCCATTGGACTCGTGTTCCAGAACTTAGGAAGCGGTATACAGACGGAAGCACTCAAGCGGAGTGTGGGGCGTTCCGTGACAGTTGGGATTAGCGCGATGTTTCTCTGCTCCTCCATCTCGCTGCAATCAGGCACTCTTGCCTGCTCCAAGTCTACCCTGGGATTCTCCCCCGGTTCCCCCTTTTGTTTTGCCAGCTCTTTCTTTTTTTCTTTTATTCCTGCTTGTTTTTTATTCAATCCTGGACTTTTTGTACTAACATCTTTAAGATATTTCTGGATTGTGCTGGAATTTAGGCTTTCTCTTGGTGTCCTGGGTTCAGCTGCTTTTTGTGATCGACCATTCATATTACCTCCTTTATCTTTTCCCCTTCCTCTTTATTTACCCAGCGCTACAGCTTGTATTTAACCAGAGGGGCTCAGGTAGCAGAATTTCTGACTAGACCCTCTAAGAGCTGGGGGGTATATTGTTTTTCAGGGGTCTATTGAAGTATGCTAGCGTGTGTTATATTTAATTGTATTTAATAGTTTTCCAACCCAATGTCAATCCCAATCTCTTTAAGATTGCTTAGCACAGACAGAGAGGCAGATAAATGCACAGGAGAGAGTTTATAATGTACCATAAAAATGTACCATACAGTACGTGGAGATAATTATTTAAAACAGTCTCTTGTAGTATCTTTAAATAACTTTAGATATACTTTGTAACTTTCAAAGGCATGGTACTGCAGTTCTTTGAGGTAAGAGAGGGTTAATTTTCATACCTTGGAATGATTCATTATTTTATCTCGTTCCTCCCGAGATGTTCTGAGACAAACCTCAGCTGTTGATTACACAGTGCCGGAGCCTGGTTCACCGGTATCACAAGCTGCTTGTACACTCCACCTCCATTCCTCTTATCCTCTCCTGTCTTCTCTCATACCGATGTCAGCTCAAAATGGCTTGTAGGGATGTGAGAATGGCTGCGGGGTAGGGGGGGTGGATCTCACAGGGGGAGCAACGTTCGTCCAGCTACACAGGAACGAGCTTCCCACGTGGAGGAACCGTTAGCCTCCAGCTTCTCCCAGCAGCTGCAGTAGTACTGAAATGATGCAGAGTGTGGAGGTCTGTCCCGGGGCTTCCTCTGTCATTCCCTCTGCAGGCTCTCACCCTGCTCTGAGTACACGCCGCTCGGTCCGACCATCCCTCCTCAGCTCCCACACACCAGCACCGCCGGCAGGCCCCTCCCCACGCTCTGACGTATCACGTCAACATCCTCCCCCCAGGCCCCAGATTAATTCTGAGCTTGAGCCGGATGTCCCCATGTCGATGGGGACAAGGGCCTCATCCCCACAACCCTTTCCGGTGGTTGTGGGGGTCTGCGGGCGGGGGGATTATCGGAATCTGGAAGCCCCCTTTACCAAGGGGACCCCCAGATCCCGGCCCCCCGTGTGAAATGGTAATGGGGTACAAATGTACCCCTACTATTTCACAAAAAAAGTGTCAAAAATGTTAAAAAAGACAAGAGATTGTTTTTGACAATTCCTTTATTAATGTCATCTTCTTCTGGTCTTCATTCATTCGGTTTTCTTCCTCCATCTTGTTCTTCCCCCGCTTCTTCCTCTTCTTCCTCCGATCCTCTGCTTCTTCCTTCTGTCTTCTCGTCCACATCGTCCTCTGGCTTCTTCTTCCCCGCTTCGTTCTCTGGACGATCCGCATCCATGGGAGGTTCCCGCTGTGTGACGCTTCTGTTCTTCTGACAGTTCTTATATAACTGAGGGTGGGGCCACCCGGTGACCCTGCCCCCCTCTGACGCACACGGACTTCCCTATGGTTTTCCCCGTGGTGTCAGAGGGGGCGGGGTCACCCGTTACGTAAGCGGGTGACCCAGCCCCCCTCTGACATCACGGGGAAAACTAAGGGAAGTCCCTGTGAAGTCCCCGTGCGTCAGAGGGGGCGGGGTCACCGAGTGGCCCCGCCCTCAGTTATATAAGACCTGTCAGAAAAACAGAAGCGTCACACAGCGGGAACCTCCCATGGATGCGGATCGTCTGAAAAACGAAGCAGGGAAGAAGAAGCTGGGGGAAGATGCAGACGAGAAGACCGAAGGAAGAAGCAGAGGATCGGAGGAAGAAGCGGAGGAAGAACAAGATGGAGGAAGAAAATCGAAGGAAGACCAGAAAAAGATGGAAGAAGCGGGGAAAGAAGAAGACATTAATAAAGGTATTGTCAAAAACCGTCTCTTGTCTTTTTTTAACAGTTTTGACACTTTTTTGTGAAATGGTAGGGGTACATTTGTACCACATTACCATTTCACACAGGGGGGGTGGGATCTGGGGGTCACCTTGTTAAAGGGGGCTTCCATATTCCGATAAGCCCCCCGCCCGCATACCCCCACAACCACCGGGCAAGGGTTGTGGTCAACATGGGCACATCCTCCCCATGTTGAGGGCATGTGGCCTGGTACTGTTCGGGGGGGGCGCTCTCTCATCCCCCCTCTTTTCCTGCGGCCTGCCAGGTTGTGTGCTCGGATAAGGGCCTGGTATGGATTTTTAGGGGGACCCCTACACCATTTTTTTTAATTTTGGCACGGTGTTCCCCTTAAAATCCATACCAGACCTGATGGGTCTGGTATGGATTTTGAAGGGGACCCCCACGCCATTTTTTTATTTTGGTGCGGAGTTCCCCTTAATATCCATACCAGACTTGAAGGGCCTGGTATGGAATTTGGGGGGATCCCCACGCATTTTTCTTTTTTAATTTTGGTTTGAGGTTCCCCTTAATATTTATTAAGGGCCTGGTAATACACTGTGGGGGAACCCCAGGCTGTTTTTTTCAATAACTTTTATGAGTATTGCAGAGACCCGACAATTCATTATAGCTGCCGGCGCTACCGCTAGTACTTTTAAATGACTTTTTCTTCCTTTACAAATGTCATTTTGCTCTTGGACTGTTGTAAACACGGGAAACATGCGCACTTTACAGGCATACTATAGACACCCCCCAGGTACTGGCTTTCGAATTTGCCACGAACACCCCAAATTGTTTGCTATTCGGATGGGCGAACAGCCAATGTTCGAGTCAAACTCATGTTCGACCTGAACAGACAGCCCATCCCTAGTGCTGAGTCCAAATCCCACTGAAGTCAACAAGAGCTAAGTTAAAAATATTTTTTTTTTCTAGGCCATTTTCTAATATAATAGGCAAGGGATTTTCAAGCAAATGGCAAAAAAAGTTTTAAAAAATATAATTTGGTGGAGAGTAGGGATGACCTGATGCTTATGTCCGCACTGAACTTTTGTTGTTCCGGTGTTTGTCTAAAAGCCAGACATCTAGCCCCTTCAGCGGAAGGCAAACATCATATACAGTAACTATATTTCTACCATTACTATCTTTAAGGGCCGGGTCACACAAGAACATGGTGCCAGAAAGGCACGCTCCATGAACCTTTCCTGGACCACATTCAAAATGCACTGCCTTTGTGATCTGTGCCAATACATTGTAAACCGCGCCCCAAATGCAGAGATTCCTTTGCCTTCATCTATATCCTTGTCCTAGATGGGGATCTGGTATTGACTGGGATGTGTTATGACATCAGTGGGCCTGTGTGCAAGATCATACAATCATACAGTGGGAACGGAAAGTATTCAATCCCCCTTAAATTTTTCACTCTTTGCTATATTGCAGCCATTTGCTAAAATCATTTAAGTTCATTTTTTTCCTCATTAATGTACACACAACACCCCATATTGACAGAAAAACACAGAATTGTTGACATTTTTGCAGATTTATTAAAAAAGAAAAACTGAAATATCACATGGTCACTAAGTATTCAGACCCTTTGCTCAGTATTTACTAGAAGTACCCTTTTGATCTAATACAGCCATGAGTCTTTTTGGGAAAGATGCAACAAGTTTTTCACACCTGTATTTGGGGATCCTCTGCCAATCCCTCTTTGCAGATCCTCTCCAGTTCTGTCAGGTTGTATGGTAAACGTTGGTGGACAGCCATTTTTAGGTCTCTCCAGAGATGCTCAATTGGGTTTAAGTCAGGGCTCTGGCTGGGCCATTCAAGAACAGTCACGGAGTTGTTGTGAAGCCACTCCTTCATTATTTTAGCTGTGTGCTTAGAGTCATTGTCTTGTTGGAAGGTAAACCCTCGGCCCAGTCTGAGGTCCTGAGCACTCTGGAGAAGGTTTTCGTCCAGGATATCCCTGTACTTGGCCGCATTCATCTTTCCCTCGATTGCAACCAGTCGTCCTGTCCCTGCAGCTGAAAAACACCCCCACAGCATGATGCTGCCACCACCATGCCTCACTGTTGGGACTGTATTGGACAGGTGATAAGCATTGCCTGGTTTTCTCCACACATACCGCTTAGAATTAAGGCCAAAAAGTTCTATCTTGGTCTCATCAGACCAGAGAATCTTATTTCTCACCATCTTGGAGTCCTTCAGGTGTTTTTTAGCAAACTCCATGCGGGCTTTCATGTGTCTTGCACTGAGGAGAGGCTTCCGTCGGGCCACTCTGCCATAGGGTCTGAATACTTAGGACCATGTGATATTTCAGTTTTTCTTTTTTAATAAATCTGCAAAAATGTCAACAATTCTGTGTTTTTCTGTCAATATGGGGTGCTGTGTGTACATTAATGAGGAAAAAAATGAACTTAAATGATTTTAGCAAATGGCTGCAATATAACAAAGAGTGAAAAATTTAAGGGGGTCTGAATACTTTCCGTCCCCACTGTATGTTGGGCAACATTGTTTTATTAAAAAAAAATGTTGTATGCTTAGCATGCCATGGTGAAGAGTGGGCCTGGTTTTCATTGTGCCAGGGGTGTTGCTTGGATTGTAAAAGACCTGGGGCACACCAAATAGAAGAGTAATGCAGCCTGCTATGCACACCACGACAAACAGTGGGTGTGACCAATTGCGTTAACATTGGGAGGGGCTTAAGGGGCGTAGTTAAATAAAACAATCCCTCAGGTCAGTCCTTCCCTCAGTATAATCCTTTCCCCCTCCAGGTCAATCTGTCCTCCAGTATAATCCCCCAAGGTCAGTCTGCCCCCAGTATAATCCTCCCCTCCAGGTCAGTCTCTTCCCCAGTATAATTTTACCCCCTCCCCCCAAGTCAATCTGTCCCCCAGTATAATTCCCCTAAGGTCAGTCTGTCCCCCAATACAATTCTCCCAGGCAAGTCAGACTGACCTAGGGGGGGATTGTACAGGGGGACAGAAGGACAGTCTTTGCCGCAAGGTCAATTTGACAGTACAATCCCACCCCAAAGTCAATCTGTATCCCAGTATAATCCACCCCAGGTCAATCTGTCTAGTAGTATAATTAGTCTGTCCCCAGTATAATTCTTCCCCCTTAGGTCAACTTGTCCCCCAATATAACCCCCCTTCCCGCCGAGTCAGTCTGTCCCCCAGTATAAGCTCCCTCTAGGTCAGTCTGTCCCCTAGTATAATCCCCCCCCAGGTCAATGTGTCCCCCAGTATAATCCCCCAAGGTCAATCTGTCTCCCAGTATATTCCCCCCAAGGTCAATTTTCCCCAGTATAATTCCCCCAAGGTGAGTCTGCCCCCAGTATAATCTTTCCCTCCAAGTCAGTCTCTTCCCCAGTATAATCCTACCCCCTCCCCCAGGTCAATCTTTCCCCCCAGTATAATCCCCCCAGGGTCATTCTGATCCCCAATAAAATTCTCCCAGATAAGTCAGATTGACTTAGGGGGGATTGTAAGGGGGGACAAACTGACAGCCCCCCCCCCCAAGGTCAATATGACAGTACAATCCCGCCCCAAGGTCAATCTGTATCCCAGTATAATCCACTCCCAGGTCAACTGTCTACTGGTATAATCAGTCTCTCCCCCAGTATAATTTCCCCCCCCTAGGTCAACTTGTCCCCAATATAACCCCCCCGGTCAGTCTGTCCCCCAGTATAATCTCCCTCCAGTTTAGTCTGTCCCCTAGTTTAATCCTCCCCCCAGGTCAATCTGTCTCCCAGTATATTCCCTCCCAGGTCAGTCTGTCCCCCAGTACAATTCTCCCAGGTAAGTCATACTAACCTAGGGGAGATTGTACCGGGGGACAGAATGACAGCCCCCCCCAAAAAAAAAATTCAATATGACAGTACAATCCCCCCCAAGGTCAATCTGTATCCCAGTATAATCCACCCCAGGCTAATCTGTCTACCAGTATAGAAAAAGAGAACATGCAGCTAGTAAAATAGGGGTTGCCCCCTTGGACTTTTAAGGCAGAAAATGGGAGTAATAAAGTATGTAAAAGGCAACCAAGTGCCACTTTTATTAAGTACGCAAGATTAATTTACACAAGATTCATTTTATTGTCAAAAAACAGTCACTTTAAAATATACAAATTACACCAATGAATTAGTTATACATAAATATATATATATATATATCAAACCCAACGCTAATAATCTAGACACTGCCAGAGTTAAGCTGAGGTCAGTCCGTGAAGATTTGTAGCATGCATCCCGACATGTTTCGGAAATTTTTATTGGTACATATTTTCCTTCATCAGGGGAGATTTATTTTTGGGTGCCTTTATCTGCATATAGATATAGTACATAATATTTGTACAGTAGTACTGTACATTAAAACAGGTAATAATGAGCTTGTACAATATTTTTAGGGCTAAAAGGTACTTACATACAGGGTTCATTGGAATAGCATGGAAAAATGATACAAACAATAACAGATGATCCATGTTGGCTGGGAGAGTTCAAAAGGACAGTTAGGTGGGCAACCGTGCAGTCCAGAGCCGGGCAGTGCTTTACACACACAAGAGACACCCTGATGTTTAAACCAGTAAAAGAGTAAAGGCTCGCACACACGATCGGATTGTTGGCCAACAAAACCATGGAATTTTGTCCGAAGGGCATTGGCCCAAACTTTTCTTGCACACACGGCCACACAATTGTTGGCCAATAAATACGAAAGTAGTGACATACTACGTTGTTTTTCAGCTCTTTAGCGACACCCTTTGGGCTCCTTGTGCTAATTTCGTGTTAGTAGAAGTTTGGTGGGTGTTGATTCGCGCTTTTCATTTTGCGCTTTTCAGTTCGTTTCTGATCGGCCGTTCGTCAACCAGCCATGTTGCGGAAACAGAGGAGATAACGTGTTATTTATTATTGGTCTTGGAGTTATTGCTTTGACATGATTTTTTTGGTTGAATAATGATTTGATTTGGTATATTTTTGGATGCATAGAATGTGCTTTTTGGTTAAGTTCTATTGGCAGATAGCATGTCTAATTGTATTTGTTTTCTTTTTTTAATGCACAATAAAAAATTGTTTTACTTCAAATGACAGTTTGGGAGTAGGCAGTTACATTTTAAAAAATACAATGTAAAATTAACAAGGGACACCAACATAGTTGTATCTTTGATCTTAAAAACTACGGGATAATGGTGTTGTGGTAACTTGCCTCAAAAAAAAAAAAAAAAAAAAAAAAAGCATAATAATATTATTCTCGATATCACTAGAAAAAAAAGTCTTTGAAAATTCCTTTGCAATAACTCCATCAGTATCACCAGCAAAGCGGCTTCATTATTATCCCATTAAAGAAGAAGAGAATTGTGCGCTGCATTTCGAGGTTTCATAATTTTCCACGTCACACATGTTAATTCTCCATTACGAACGCTAGTTTACAAGACCAACCGCTTCTGGCTCATCCTTGCTTCCGAGCATGCGTGTTTGTACTTTGGACTTTTGTCCGAAGGACTTGTGTACACACGCTTGGAAAATCCGACAACACACATTTGTCCGTGGAAAATTTATAAACCTGCCATCCAACATTTGTCCGCGGAAAATCCGACGACAATTGTCCAATGGAGCATACAAATGGTCGGATTTTCCGCCAACAGCCTGTCATCACACATTTCCCGTCGGAAAATCTTATCGTGTACGAGGCTTAACAATATCTGAAACACTATCATATATTGCCAATATATGGATAAGCGCAAACACATCGACCTGCCCAATGGACTTACATTTCATCCAAAACATTATGTAAATTGCAGGACTCCCGCCATAGTGTACCTACTCACATGTGAATGTGGGTGCTACTATGTCGGGAAAACTATAAATTAATTTTTGGAAATGAATATACCAACATCTATCCACCATATGCAAACGAGACCCTGATGTACCTATTGGTCGCCATATGGCATTAGTTCACTCAGAATCTATCCCCAAAGTATACTTTTTGGCACTCAATCGCATAAATTTTAATTCTAGAGGGGGCGACTTCAATAAGCGCCTCCTCCAATGCGAATTGAGCGGGATATTCAATTTATAGGCCACCTCACCACCTGGCCTAAATGAGACATTCAACTTTAAATCCTTCCTCCCGGGCTTTGTCTCGGGGAATTGTGAATTGAATTTATAGCCCCCTCTCTTCTCAAACTCTGAATGTACTATTCTTAGCCATTTTTCTATTTTCCTATCTTATAGAGACTCAGCTTAGGGCCACTGTACCATCAGGCCCCAGTAGGGCATTTGACTATAAATCTTTTCACTTTGAGCTCTTTTCCGCTAGGGGGATATGTATTTTAAATACAATTTGATTTTGATTTTTCATAGTATAGCTTTGTAAGTATATGATTACCTTCATAATTGCACGTTTGCACTGTGGATGATCTACCCCATTGTCAACCATGTCTATTTGATATTTAACCGCCATGTATGTGTATTTAATTTATTCTGCATCTCTTTTTTTTGTTATGGTCACTTTTTATTTTTTTTTTTGTTAATTGTTTTTTCCCCTTGGTTCTGTTTCTCCATTGTATACATGTTGGCTGCCATTGTTCTGTTTGGCCACTAGATGGTGCGCGATGCGCTCCTAGGAGTGTGCTATGCATTGCACACACCCGGCGGGTAGGTTCCACCTGTGCATGGCTAATGGATGACGGAAGCGGTTCTGTCCCCATCTGATGACACGCCGGTGCGTGACATCATCACGTCCCTAGGGATAGGGCTACGCCGCACGCCTCTGTGTCAGAGAGACACTGAGTTCCGGCCCCAGCTGTTTCTTTCTACAGCTAATGGGGCGGAACAACCAGCACTATGCAATTAACCAGTGAGGATTGGCTCCCTCACAAGCTGACTCATTTTTTAACCGTTTGACGACCAGCGCACGTCCAATTTACGTCGGCAAAATGGCACTGGTGGGCAAAGGGGGGTACAGGTATGTCCCCTTTAAGAAGCGGTGTCGCGGGCGCGCGTGCCGCATTCTCCGTGACTGCGGGTCCCACAGACTCGATGTCCACCGGGTGCCCGTGATCGTATCACAGACAGGTAGAACGGGGAGATACCTATGTAAACAAGGCATTTCCCCATTCTGCCTAGTGACAGGACAGAGATAACTGCTCTCTGTCATCGAGAGCTGTGATCACTGTCATGTGAGTAGTAGCCCCTCCTCCCCACAGTTAGAATCACTCACTAGGACACACTTAACCCCTTCACCGCCCCCTAGTGGTTAACCCCTTCACTGCCAGTGTCATTTACACAGTAATCAATGCATTTTTATAGCACTGAACACTGTATAAATGACAATGGTCCCAAAATAGTGTCAAAAGTGTCCGACCTGTCCACCATAATGTCGCAGTCCCAATAAAAATCGCAAATCGCCGCCATTACTAAAAAAAAAATTAATAATAAAAATGCTTTAAATCTACCGCCTATTTTGTAGATGATATAAATTTTGCGCAAACCAATCAATATACCCTTTTTGCAATTTTCTTTTTACCAAAAATATGTAGAATACATATCGACCTAAACTGAGGAAAAAAATAGTTTTTTTATATATTTTTGGGTGATATTTATTATAGCAAACAGTAAAAAATAATGCGTTTTTTATTCTAAATTGTCGCTCTTTTTTTGTTTATAGCGCAAAAAATAAAAACCGCAGAGGCCATCAAATACCACCAACAGCAAGCTCTATTTGTGAGAAGAAAAGGACGTCAATTTTGTTTGGGTACAACGTCGCACGACCGCGCAATTGTCAGTTAAAGCGACGCAGTGCCGAATGCTCTGGTCAGGAAGGGGGTAAAATCTTCCGGGGCTGAAGCAGTTAAAGTGCTCACTCACAGCTGGCGTTCTCTCAGTCTGAGGACGAAAAGAAAAAATCCCCTATGGTGGACTTTAAAGGCACACTAGGTTTTAAAACCAAAAAGTTTTGAGAGTATTATAGTACAAAAATTATTTATTCATAATTAAACATAGTAGCTAAAATATGGAATGCATAAACAATTCATAACATTGTCACCATATTCTGACAAGATATATATGGAGTCCTCTTGCATCCAACGTGTTTCAGAGTACAGTTTTCTCCTTCTTCAGGGGTATATGGAGAGGAAAAACAATCTGTCTGATAGTATAAGATTGCAGTGAAAAAAGCATTTATATAAATAGTTAGCGAATACACTAACACATGTTGTTAGGTGACAGGATGAATGCAACATTCCATCATATTACGTTTAAAAACAGAAAAGATATATATATATATATATATATATATATATATATATATATATATATAGCGCTGGTAGATTTGCAATCTACCGCATGTTAGGTAAATTTAGTAAATTATGCGTTAGGAAGGTTAAAGTTTGCCTCTGTTCCAGCTTGGCTGATGTTGTGTGTGTTTCCGTGCTGACCGGTGGGTGTCGCTGTTGCCACTGGCCAGGGTTGGAAAGACAACGTGTTAAGCGTATGCATGCTCTTCTGTCCCGGAGGCACGCTCGGTGGAGGTGGTCCTCCGAGTTGCATTCTGGGCGAGGGTATTTATGGGACAGACGCCATATTTTGGTGTTCGTTTTACAGCCACCTGCTGGCCCTCCTGGCCGACAGGTATGCGTTAAGGAGCTACCTCGTGGTCCTCCGTTCGGGAGGCCCACGATACTGCCGCGCAGGGGTGGGTCCAGAGGCTTGTCTGGAGCCTACCACCGCGGCCGAGGAATGGTCCTGAGCTGTCGGTCCTGTGTGACGAAGCTGGACAACCGAGGAGATCCCAGGGGAGGACCCGTCTTGGAGAGATCATGCGGCGTGCTGGTCTATAGAGGGGCCTGGTGATTCGGTTGGAGGACGTATCCAAAAGTAACTTTACAGCATAGTGTTGCCGGCTCGGCTTAAAGGTTCAAGTACTGTGACTGACTTTCACTACCGAAAAAAACTATACATCCTGTGGCAGAGGATCGTATGGATTTTATTCCCAAACAAGTCTGTGGCAGAGACTTTGATTCGTGCTGCGTGCTGGCTGCTAGACCGGTGAGAGAGGCCTATCCAGACGAGCAAGAAGTGTGTCCCACGAGGGGAGCGCATTTCAAATAGTATTTGAATTCTACCAGGACATTTTGTCAAGAGAACCCTACCAGAGAATATTTGAGTTTCTAATGCAAGTTTCCTTTATACCTCTTTCCTGCTACTTCCTAAGTCGTTTGTTTAATAAAGCATTGAAAACGTACTCCAGTGGTGCGTGTGTTGTCCAGGAGTAAACTCAACTGAACCCCTAGACCCGGTGCCGGTAAAACAGAGGGAAGCAGAGTGAAGGTAACAGACCCGCTTAAACCAGCAGCTCCACCGTGAGTTAGTGGTTAGTGCTATATATATATATATATATATATATATATATATATATATATATATATATAATCAGTGAGATCTGTATCTGTTGACTCTCTACTTCAATAACATCAGGGGAGGCTTGCATGCATGCCAGAAATCTTCACAGACTAACCTCAGCTTGACTCTGGCAGTGTCTAGATTATTAGCTTTGGGTTTGATAGATATATATATATATATATATATATATATATATATATATATATATATATATATATAACTAATTCATTGTGTACTTAACAAAAGTGGCACTTGGTTGCCTTTTACATACTTTATTACTCCCATTTTCTACCTTAAAAGTCCAAGGGGCGGCCCCTATTGCACTAGCTGCATGCTCTCTTTTTCTATACTGGGAGACAGATTAGCCTGGGGTGGATTATACTGGGGCACATATTGACCTTGGGGGGGATTGTACTGTCATATTGAATTTTTTTTTTTGGGGGGGGGCTGTCATTCTGTCCCCCGGTACAATCTCCCCTAGGTTAGTATGACTTACCTGGGAGAATTGTACTGGGGGGCAGACTGACCTGGGGGGAGAATATACTGGGAGACAGATTGACCTGGGCAGATTTATACTGGGGGACACATTGACCTGGGGGGGTAGGATTATACTAGGGGACAGACTGACCTGGAGGGAGATTATACTGGGGGACAGACTGACCAGGGGGGTTATATTGGGGGACAAGTTGACCTAGGGGGGAAGAATTATACTGGGGGACAGACTAATTATACCAGTAGACAGTTGACCTGGGGGTGGATTGGTGTACTTTGTATATTTTAAAGTGACTGTTTTTTGATGATAAAATTAATCTTGTGTACTTAATAAAAGTGGCACTTGGTTGCCTTTTACATACTTTATTACTCCCATTTTCTGCCTTAAAAGTCCAAGGGGCGGCCCCTATTGCACTAGCTGCATGTTCTCTTTTTCAATATTGAAAGGATGTTGGCAGTCCTACACATTCAATTCCCTTACAACCTCTTTCTGTATCCCAGTATAATCTCCCCCAGGTCAATTTGTCCCCCAGTATAATCCTTCACCCCCTAGGTCAATGTGTCCCCCAGTATAATTCCCCCCAGGTCAATTTATCTCCCAGTATAGTCTTCCCTCAGGTCAGTTCTTGCCAAACTAATCTATTAACCTTCTATGAGGAGTTGAGCTGACATCCAGATAAAGGAAGGCCCGTAGACGTGGTGTATCTGGATTTTGCAAAAGCATTTGACACAGTTCTCCATAAACGTTTACTGTACAAAATAAGGTCCGTTGGCATGGACCATAGGATGAGTACATGGGTTGAAAACTGGCTACAAGGGCGAGTTCAGAGGGTGGTGATAAATGGGGAGTACTCGGAATGGTCTGGGGTGGGTAGTGGGGTTCCCCAGGGTTCTGTGCTGGGACCAATCCTATTTAATTTGTTCATAAACGACCTGGAGGATGGGATAAGCAGTTCAATCTCTGTATTTGCAGATGATACTAAGCTAAGCAGGGCAATAACTTCTCCGCAGGACGTGGAAACCTTGCAAAAAGATCTGAACAACTTAATGGGGTGGGCAACTACATGGCAAATGAGGTTCAATGTAGAAAAATGTATAATAATGCATTTGGGTGGCAAAAATATAAATGCAATCTATAGACTGGGGGGAGAACCTCTGGGGGAATCTAGGATGGAAAAGGACCTGGGGGTCCTAGTAGATGATAAGCTCAGCAATGGCATGCAATGCCAAGCTGCTGCTAACAAAGCAAACAGAATATTGGCATGAATTAAAAAGGGGATTAATTCCAGAGATAAAACGATAATTCTCCCGCTCTACAAGACTCCGGCCACACCTGGAGTATGCTGTCCAGTTCTGGGCACCAGTCCTCAGGAAGGATGTGCTGGAAATGGAGCGAGTACAAAGAAGGGCAACAAAGCTAATAAAGGATCTGGAGGATCTTAGTTATGAGGAAAGGTTGCGAGCACTGAACTTATTCTCTCTGGAGAAGAGACGCTTGAGAGGGGATATGATTGCAATATACAAATACCGTACTGGTGACCCTACAATAGAAATAAAACTTTTTTGCAGAAGAGAGTTGAACAAGACTCGCGGCCACTCATTAAAATTAGAAGAAAAGAGGTTTAACCTTAAACTACGTAGAGGGTTCTTTACTGTAAGAGCAGCAAGGATGTGGAATTTCCTTCCACAGGCGGTGGTCTCAGCGGGGAGCATCGATAGTTTCAAAGAACTATTAGATAAGCACCTGAACGACCTCAACATACAGGGATATACAATGTAATACTGACACATAATCACACACATAGGTTGGACTTGATGGTGTCTTTTTTCAATCTCACCTACTATGTAACTATGTAACAGTCTGTCCCCCAGTATACATTCCCCCAGGTAAGACTGACCTCCAGTGCAATCCCCGCAATAGTTGTTTTTTTTTAGACCCTGCAATAGTTGCGCAAATGTTTATCAAATCACTGTTTTCACTAAAAATACACTAAAAATTGTTCGGACATTCCGACAACAAAATCCATGGATTTTTTTCCGACGGACGTTGGCTCAAACTTGTCTTGCATACACACTGTCGCACAAAGTCGTCGGAAAATCCAATCGTTCTGAACGCGGTGACGTGAAACACGTACGTCGGGACTATAAACAGGGCAGTAGCCAATAGCTTTCGTCCCTTAATTTATTCTGAGCATGCGTGGCACTTTGTGCATCAGATTTGTGTACACACGATCGGAATTTAACCGATCGGATTTTGTTGTCGGAAAATTTTATAGCCAGCTCCCAAACTTTGTGTGTCGGAAATTCTGACGGAAAAAGTCAGATGGAGCACACACACGATCGGATTTTCCGACAACACAATCCGATCGCACTTTTTCCGTCGGAAAATCTGACCGTGTGTACAGGGCATAAAGTGTATGCCCGTGGAGAGCCATGTTTAGCCACCTAGGGATGCACAGGTGTTCCATGCAAGCAGTCCCATTGATGTGAGAAAATATAGGAACCAAAGGTTCCAAACCTGTGCAAACCAGTAACCAAAAAACAATCAAACCACATTAAAGAGCTGCGTGTTGTAAAGTGTAAAAAACACCTATAACGTGAAAAAGAAACAAAGGAACCACGCTCTTATAAAATAAACACCATAGTGAATAAACAAATAAATCTTCATTTAAATGATAAAAATACATACAAATTGTGAAATCCATGTATAGATCCCACACATGAATAAATGTCCTCAGTGAGTATAGGAAAGGTTCCTCTCCACCCACACACAGACACACAATGACTCACCAGACTTACTTGACCCCTATTACAGGGAGTCAAATTGCGCATATGGGAAAATCCAAGATGTTGTACATGAGGTCACAGGAATGAATCCAAACGCTGCTGTCATCCATTCAGTATATACAGTTGTGCTCATAAGTTTACATATCCTGGCAGAATTTATGATTTCTTGGCATTTTTCAGAAAATATGAATGATAACACAAAAACTTTTCTTTCACTCATGGTTAAGGATGAGCCGAACACCCCCCGGTTCGGTTTGCACCAGAACTTGCGAACAGACCAAAACTTTGCATGAACGTTAGAACCTCATTGAAGTCTATGGGTCTCGAACCTTCAAAATCAAAAATGCTCATTTTAAAGGCTAATTTTGCATGGTATTGTCTAAAAAGGGTTTGGGGACCCGGGTCCTGCCCCAGGGGACATGTATCAATGCAAAAAAAAGTTTTTAAAAACGGACATTTTTTCGGGAGCAGTGATTTTAATAATGCTTAAAGTCAAACAATAAAAGTGTAATATTCCTTTAAATTTCGTACCTGGGGGGTGTCTATAGTATGCCTGTAAAGGGGCGCATGTTTCCTGTGTTTAGAACAGTCTGACAGCAAAATGACATTTCAAAGGAAAAAAGTCATTTAAAACTACTCGCGGCTATTAATGAATTGCCGGCCCGAAAATACACATAAAAGTTCATTGATAAAAACTGCATGGGATTTCCCCACAGGGGAACCTTGAACCAAAGAAAAAAAAAAAACTGGCGTAGGGGTCCCCCTAAATTCAATACCAGGACATTCAGGTCTGTTATGGATATTAAGGAGAACCCCGCACCAAAATGTAAAATAAAAATTGGTGTGGGATCCCCCCAAAAATCCATACCAGACCCTTATCCGAGCACGCAACCTGGCAGGCTGCAGGAAAAGAGGGGGGATGATAGAGCGCCCCCCCTCCTGACCCGTACCAGGCCACATGCCCTCAACATTGGGAGGGTGCTTTGGGGTCCCCTCTAAAGCACCTTGTCCCCATGTTGATGAGGTCAAGGGCCTCATCCCCACAACCCTTGGCTGGTGGTTGAGGGGGTCTGCGGGTGGGGGGCTTATCGGAATCTGGAAGCCCCCTTTAACAAGGGGACCCCCAGATCCTGCCCCCTCCCTGTGTGAAATGGTAAGGGGGTACAAAAGTACCCCTACCATTTCACAAAAAAACTGTCAAAAATGTTAAAAATGACAAGAGACAGTTTTTGACAATTCCTTTATTTAAATGCTTCTTCTTTCCAACTTCTTTCTTCTATCTTCTTTCTTCTATCTTCCTTCGGTTTCTTCCTCCATTTTCTTTTTCTTCTGGTTCTTCTGATTCTTCCTCCGGTGTTCTCGTCCGGCATCTTCCTCCGCGGCGTCTTCTTCTCTTCATCTTCTTCTCGGCCCGCTCCGCATCCACCATGATGGGAGGCTCCCGCTGTGTGACGCTTCTCGTCTTCTGACGGTTCTTAAATAACGGAGGGCGGGGCCACCGGGTGACTCCGCCCCCCTCTGACGCACGGGGACTTGATGAGGTCTTCCCTGTGGCATTCCCCATGACGTCAGAGGGGGTCACCCGTTACGCCGCGGAGGAAGATGCAGGGAGAGAACACCGGAGATGGATGGAAGAAGAAACCGAACGCAGATAGAAGAAAGAAGATGGAAAGAAGAAGCATTTAAATAATGGAATTGTCAAAAACTGTCTCTTGTCATTTTTAACATCTTTGACAGTTTTTTTTGTGAAATGGTAGGGGTACTTTTGTACCCCCTTACCATTTCACACAGACCCCCACAACCACCGGGCAAGGGTTGTGGGGATGAGGCCCTTGTCCTCATCAACATGGGGACAAGGTGCTTTAGGGGGGACCCCAAAGCACCCTCTCAATGTTGAGGGCATGTGGCCTGGTATTGTTCAGGAGGGGGGCGCTCTATTGTCCCCCCTCTTTTCCTGTGGCCTACCAGGTTGCGTGCTCGGATAAGGGTCAGGTATGGATTTTTGGGGGGACCCCACGCCAATTTTTTAAAACTTCTGGCACGGGGTTCCCCTTAATATCCATACCAGACCTGAAGGGCCTGGTATTGAATTTAGGGGGACCCCCCCACGCCAGTTTTCTTTTTTTAATTTTGATTCGGGGTTCCCCTGTGGGGAAATCCCATGCAGTTTTTATCAATGAACTTTTATGTGTATTGTCGGACCGACAATTCATTAATAGCCGCGAGTAGTTTTAAATGACTTTTTCTTTGAAATGTCATTTTGCTGTCAGACTGTTCTAAACACGGAAAACACGCGCCCCTTTACAGGCATACTATAGACACCCCTCAGGTATGAAATTTAAAGGAATATTACACTTTTATTATTTCACTTTAGGCATTAATTTAATTACTGCTCCCAAAAAAACGGCAGTTTTTAAAACTTTTTTTTGCATTGATCCATGTCCCCTGGGCAGGACCCGGGTCCCCAAACACTTTTTATGACAATACCATGCATATAAGCCTTTAAAATTAGCACTTTTGATTTCTCCCATAGACTTTTAAAGTGTGTTTCGCGGCTTTCGAATTTGCCGCGAACACCCCAAATTGTTCGCCGAACAGCCGATGTTTGAGTCGAACATGAATTTGACTCGAACTCGAAGCTCATCCCTACTCATGGTTAGTGTTTGGCTAAATGCATGGAACACCTTTACATCCTCATGTGGGTAAACACAGCCCTGCATGGGTGTACACCAGTCTCTCAACCTTTTCAAAACAGAGGAACCCTTAAAATACAGTTGCACTAAAAAGTATGTGAACCCTTTTGGAATGATATGGATTTCTGCACAAATTGGTCATAAAATGTGATCTGATCTTCATCTAAGTCACAACAATAAACAATCACAGTCTGCTTAAACTAAAAACACACAAAGAATTAAACGTTACCATGTTTTTATTGAACACACCATGTAAACATTCATAGTGCAGTTGGAAAAAGTATGTGAACCCCTAGACTAATGAGATCTCCAAGAGCTAATTGGAGTGAGGTGTCAGCCAACTGGAGTCCAATCAATGAAATGAGATTGGAGGTGTTGGTTACAGCTACCCTGCCCTAAAAAAAACACACACCAGTTCTGGGTTTGCTTTTCACAACAAGCATTGCCTGATGTGAATGATGCCTCGCGCAAAAGAGCTCTCAGAAGACCTGCGATTAAGAATTGTTGACTTGCATAAAGCTGGAAAGGGTTATAAAAGTATCTCCAAAAGCCTTGCTGTTCATCAGTCCACGGTAAGACAAATTGTCTATAAATGGAGAAAGTTCAGCACTGCTGCTACTCTCCCTAGGAGTGGGCATCCTGTAAGGATGACTGCAAGAGCACAGCGCAGACTGCTCAATGAGGTGAAGAAGAATCCTGGAGTGTCAGCTAAAGACTTACAAAAGTCTCTGGCATGTGCTAACATCCCTGTTAGCGAATCTACGATACGTAAAACAGTAAACAAGAATGGATTTCATGGGAGGATACCACAGAGGAAGCCACTGCTGTCCAAAAAAAACATTGCTGCACATTTACAGTTTGCACAAGAGCACATGGATGTTCCAGAGCAGTACTGGCAAAATATTCTGTGGATAGATTAAACCAAAGTTGAGTTGTTTGGAAGAAACACACAACACTATGTGTGGAGAAAAAGAGGCACAGCACACCAATATCAAAACCTCATCCCAACTGTAAAGTATGGTGGTGGGGGCATTATGGTTTGGGGCTGCTTTGCTGCGTCAGGGCCTGGATGGATTGCTATCAAAGGAAAAATGAATTCCCAAGTTTATCAAGACATTTTGCAGGAGAACTTAAGGCCATCAGCTGAAGCTCAACAGAATATGGGTGTTGCAACAGGACAACGACCCAAAGCATAGAAGTAAATAAACAACAGAATGACTTAAACAGAAGAAAATACGCCTTCTGGAGTGGCTCAGAGTCCTGACCTCAACCCGATTGAGATGCTATGGCATGACCTCAAGAAAGCGATTCACACCAGACATCCCAAGAATATTGCTGAACTGAAACAGTTCTGTAAAGAGGAATGGTCAAGAATTACTCCTGACCGCGGTGCACGTCTGATCTGCAACTGCAGGAAACGTTTGGTAGAAGTTATTGCTGCCAAAGGAGCAAAATAATAACTTTAACAGTTATTAAATCCAAGGGTTCACATACTTTTTCCACCTGCACTGTGAATGTTTACATGGTGTGTTTAATAAAAACATGGTAACATTTAATTCTTTGTGTGTTATTAGTTTAAGCAGACTGTGATTGTCTATTGTTGTGACTTAGATAAAGATCAGATCACATTTTATGACCAATTTGTGCAGAAATCCATATCATTCCAAAAGGGTTCACATACTTTTTATTGCAACTGTAACTTTCCGGTCTGAGAATTCCTTCTAAAAATGACTATGTCTACAACTCATGATACAATAGTGTGATGGTCAGTAGGAAGAATGTTCCTTACACTTGTGGTCATTGGGAAGAATCCCCTCTTACAGATAACTAAAAATATCAATGGTGTCAGTGGGAACTTATCTAAGAGGCAAACAGTGCACATTGCTCAAGGAACCCCTAGAAACCTCTAGAGGAACCTTAGACTTCCACGGAACCCTGGTTGAGAAACCCTGGTGTACACTGTAGTATGCCCTATGTGAACGAGGCCTACTATGTTTTTTGTTTTTTCCTTTATATACAGTGTTAAAAAGGTGGGAGGGGGGGGCTTTGGTAAAACCTTAGGGCTCTAAACATACCCCTGATGTCTCTTTTTTGAGAAAGAAAAAGGGACTAAAGACATAGAGTCCTCACTACCTTTCTCTACAGCCTCAGCTGCATTGCATATGAATGAATAGAAGTCTCTGTACAGAGATTCCTATTCATTCACAAACTAGTAACACAGTGATGAATGAACACAGTGAGCGAGCAGTACCAATCACTCACTGTGTTCATTCAGGAAGGGGCTGCTAAACATGACATGTTTACCAGCCCTCCCCACTCTCCATCCTGACATCAATTTCCATCCCCTGCAGCAGCTGGAGCCAGCAGGAGGGGGGGGGTAGCCGGCCAGCAACGCTGCAAGGCGGGGCCCCAAGGATTGGTGCTGCAGTAGGGGGTCACTACAGGAGGGAGGTTGGAGCTGAAGGGGGAATATATTTTGACAGTTTTATTACCCCTAAGGCTCCCCTGCAGTAGCTGAAACCGGTGGGAGGGGTGGAGGGATGCTGGCCAGGGAGCGGAGAGGGAAATCCCAGTACTGGGGGAGTTGATGCAGTGGGGGGGATCTTTTTGTGAAGTTAAATGCCCCTGTGGCTCCCCTGCAGCACCCAAAGCTGGGAGATTAGGTGAGGAGGGGAAGCCAGCAGCTGTAGGGGAGCCACAGGGGATTGTTAATAAGGGGGGGTGGGGGCATGTAAGAAAAGAGGGGAGGCATTTTAGAGGAAGGTGGAACAGCAGCAGCTCCTCTATGGGTGCAGTGTGTGGGGAAACAGAGGGCCCCATCCCGCTTAGGGCCCATGTGCAACGCACACATTGCACACATGGATGATACACCACTGGGTATAGATGTTACTGGGGGACAAAAAAACAAAAACGTGAGGTTCCCCTTAAAAATACATTCTTTATCTTTGATGAGGGCCTGGTATGGATGTCAGGGGGGACCCGTTGTAAAAAAAAAAGTGGTGTGTGGTCCCCCCTAATTCTTTACCAGATCCTTTGAGTCTGGTATATGTTTTAAGGGGGAACCCAACGCAAAAAAAAAACTAGAAAAAAAAGGTTTTCGTTTGACATTTTGATTAACTATAATCTCAGCTTTGATAAACTCTGGGCTGTCCAAATGATCTATAACTATCTATGGGCTGTAAAAAAAATATATATATATGAGCCATAACTATGAGCTGTAAAATAAATGACCTTTAACTATGAGCTGTAAAATAAAAAACGAGCCATAACTATGAGCTGTAAAAAATGAACCATAACTATGAGCTTGTGCAATGTGCAGAGGGTGCTTTTGTAAAAATACGTGATAGTATATAAGTGTATATACAGTGGAACCTCGGTTTGCGAGTAACGCGGTTAACGAGCGTTTCGCAAACCGAGCACTGTATTTCTAAAAATCCTAACTCGGTTTGCGAGTGTTGTCTCGCAAAACGAACAGGATTCAGGCCAAAAGCGGTGTGCAGTACCTCAGTTTTGGCCTGAGGTGGGGGGGCGCCGGAGCCGAGCAGATCTAAAAGTCACCGAACAGCGCCGTTCGGAAATGCACGGAAAGGCCCGAGGACAGTTCGGCTGACCTTGGCAAACCTCGGAAAGGCTCGTGAACGTGCCTTTCAGCCGAAGTGTCCCTCGGGCCTTTTCAGCCGTTTCCGAGGCTCTCTGGCGCCCCCCGCCTCTGGCCGTATGCGGTATTGCATCCCATTGAAGTCAATGCAGATTGAATTATTTTCGTTTCCATTGACTTCAATGGGAAAACTCGCTTTGATATGCGAGTACATTGGATTACGAGCATATTCCTGGAACGGATTATGCTCATAATCCCATGTTCCACTGTACCAATACCATACAATATTAGACTAAATATTACAATAAAAATAAAATAATTATAATTCATGCATGTGATATAAATAATTACTCATAACAATCTGATGGCATTCCAGCCAAACATGATTCCTTTTAAATAAAAAGTCCCAAACAAAAGTTCATAATAATCTATACAAATTCTTCTGTGCAGATAGTGTTCCAAAGAAGTAGTAAATGTTCCTTCACCAAATACTATAGCCACACTCATCGTGTTCTAGGTAAATAATCTGCTTACCAGAGAGACTTGACTTCTTTAATGAAAAAGAAAGTCAAAAGACGCTTTGGCAGGATAATGCCTGCTAGCATTGATGTAACCTGGAGATATATGGAATCCTTCCTCCTCAGAGTTTATGCATGAGATATGTAAAAAAAAAAAAAAAAAAAAAAAGATGGAAACCCATAGCGTAATCCTATTTATTAAAATGTAGTAAAAAAGTACAAAATCCGAGTGGCCGCTTACATGTATATATGCCTTTACACGACACTGGGGCCGCTGGCTTGTCTTTGCTGAACGGCCTAATGGCGCCTCGCTTCCACCTCCGTGGTTGACGTGCGTTCCACCAACCCCGACCTGAAACAACCAGAGGGACCGGAAATTGCGTGTAGTAACATGACCAAGTACTGTAAACAGCACATCGGATCATAGGAACAGAGTTACCGAATTTGGACACAGCATATTCCAGCCGATTAAAAAAGCGGGCAAAAGCTATTAGTATTGACCCAACCCACCCAGGTTACAGTGTGTTTGTCCCATTGCCATCAGGGAAAAGATATGGGACACTTAAAACGCACACTAATCGCTTAAAGCATAGTTTTTTTTCCCTAGGGCTGTATTGTCCATAATCCCATCAGGTACAGTGTTTTAGGAATTTTATGTGGAATTCTAAAAAAAATGTAATTTATTTATTTTTCAATAACATTTTATATTTTCATATATTTAAATAGATATGTGGGCATGTGCAAAGGAGTATAAGTGTGGTTTTGTTGAGAAGTGTTTTATTGCTGTGTTTTATTGCTGCTGTAAAGAGTATCCGGAAAAATTGTGTTGTATGTATACAATGACAATAAAGTATATCAAATCAAATCAAATCAAGTACCACCTCGACGTACGTTTCGTGATTACATCAATGTTAGCAGGCATTATCCTGCCAAAGCATCTTTTGACTTTCTTTTTAGTTAAAGAAGTCAAATCTCTCTGGTAAGCAGATTATTTACCTAGAACGCGTTGGGTGTCGCTATAGTATTTGTGACCAATCACAGTGATCAACACAATAGTACACAATGAAAGTCATGAATTGAAGCCATTCATTGTGTACAATTGTCATGTGATCTGCTGTGATTGGTCACAACGATCACATCGTACCAGACACAGGGTGCTACACTAATCTGTCATCTGCTGTAATGACAAATCGTGTCAAAGCATGGCCTGAATAACAGGGCTCCTGCATCTATTATAAAATGACGGCCGGGCGGGAAGGGGTTACTCTAAACTTTAAGCAGATACAAAACACACAAATTATTGCAGATCTTTAATCATTGATACAGTATTTTTTTGATTGAAAACAGTATCTGAATGTGACCTGGTATCAGCCGCTTGTAGTCCATGTACAGCAGGGCTAAAGTGTAAAAGGAAGAAGCAGCGCAAGGAGCCAATCAGTTCATGTGCTGATAGAAGGAGAGAGCAGAGTGTCAGAGAGATGCGCTTTTCACTGCGCCGTTTCTTCTTTCATTGTCCAGTTACAGGCAAGCGGCAGTTCCAAGTCAACCCGGGCTCAGAGGAAGTGAGTCAAATAATGCTGGCCATTGCTAGATCCCTTCCCCAGGCCTTAAATCCAGATTATAGAACTAATGGGGAACTTCAAATCACCAAAAGAAAAGTTGGAACAACAATTTCAACTTATAAAAAAATTTAAAAGGCTACTCTACTTTGGTCTAAATAGGGACAGGATTTTATTGAAGTTTCTACCAGCAAAATCTGTTTTTCCCTCAAGCCTTTGTTCAAATATAAATGGTCCTTTCAAAAGGACTTTCAGTCCCTCTCACTGAGCAGATTGGATAAATGCTTGTGACATTCGTCCAAGATGTGTTATACATTGACCCCTTTTTCTTTGAAACAAATACTCCTCTGATCTTTTTCTATATAGTCTGGTCCTTTTTACAGTAGCCATTGCTATTCAAACTTGTCAAGATAAATATACGGTAGTTGTAATTTATTCATGGTTACATTTCATTGCTTTAAAGTGTATGTGAGCTTCAGAACTATTTTCAGAATTTGTAAAATGCCTAAAGAAGGCCAAATGCTTGAATCTTAGCCAATTAAGGGCATCACTTGTATCTCAAACTTTCTGAGCCTGCATAGTGAAGAGCACAATGAGGTCCAACCATGGTGCATTGTAGACCTAGTCACCAGAAGATATCTGTGGTTGCCATGGAGGAGAGGAGCCCCGTTATATTGTTCAATTGCATGCACTCCTACCCAAGATGAAGTTACGGTGGTAGGGTGGGTGTTTGAATGTGGCAAGAGGGCTCCTATGGAAACCCCCATGAACAGGGGTTTAATCACAGCTGCGACAACTGTTCCTATACCACTACCTGCACTATTCCAAAGTTTGCTTCTATTAGTAAGATCTATGTGCTCAGTTCCCTGGCCTATACACCTGCTGTGCCCTTTATGAGTGACTCCCACCATCCCTAGGCTGAGTTCCCAGGTCTGTACACCTGCTGTGCCCATTATGAGGGGTTCCCACTATCCCTGTGCTGAGTTCCTGGGTCTGTACACCTGCTGTGCCCATTATGAGGGGTATCCACCATCCCTGTGCTGAGTTCCCAGGTCTGTACACCTGCTGTGCCCATTAGGAGGGGTATCCACCATTCCTGTGCTGAGTTCCCAGGTCTGTACACCTGATATGCCCATTATGAGAGGTTAATTTTGTTTATTGAAAAATCTTACAAACAACAACTTATATACAATAAAACCATAATAAATAAATAAAACATATTTACAAAATAATTGAATATGATAATACAAAACAAGAACATTATAAATGGTACAAACCAAAATTGCGCACAATACAATCCCTACGGGAGAGCCAGACTAAGGCCCCTTTCACACTGGGACGGTTTGCAGGCGTTATTGCGCTAAAAATACCGCCTGCAAACCGCCCCTAAACAGCCTCCGCTGTTTGTTCAGTGTGAAAGCCCGAGAGCTTTCACACTGAAGCGGTGCGCTAGCAGGAGAAGAAAAAATCTCCTGTCAGCCGCATCTTTGGAGCGGTGAAGGAGCGATGTATTCACCGCTCCTAAACCGCTCCTGCCCATTGAAATCAATGGGACAGCGCGGCTATACCGCGCTATACGAGGGGTTTTAACCCTTTTTCGGCCGCAAGCGGGGGGTTAAAACCGTGCCGCTAGCGGCCGAATACCGCGGTAAAACAGCGCTAAAAATAGCGCTGTTTTACCGCCGACGCCCCCTACCGCCCCAGTGTGAAAGGGGCCTAAGGAACATCACCGTCACCATGCATGTAGCCTTTTATCAAAAATATATTTAATCTTGAAAATCTAG
The DNA here is from genome assembly GCF_042186555.1 of Aquarana catesbeiana. Classification (NCBI taxonomy): domain Eukaryota; kingdom Metazoa; phylum Chordata; class Amphibia; order Anura; family Ranidae; genus Aquarana; species Aquarana catesbeiana. Next base: position 702,884,359 of record NC_133326.1, read on the forward strand.
GGGAGTGAATCAAGAATACAAAGAAAAGCCGCACACCCCGAGATCAACAGGCAGCAGCTACAGAGTCCTGATATTCCTCCATGCCCTTATCCAGGCCTCCTGCTGCCACCTGCCTTTCTCAAGACCCCGAATCTTCCCAACCTCACCCAGAATGTCCTGCACCACCACTTCGACAGGGAGGATTTTACTCCGTAATGATACCTGACACCGTGCACTCCACGTGAAATAACAGACTACTAGACTAACTAAAAAAAGTGTTTCCAAATCATAATCCCGACGAGTCTGAAATGCCCCATACACCCACTCTGCATAACTCATATGGGGGAGGAAGGGTATACTCAGAGCCCTCCCAACCCTCTTGTACACCTCTATATTAAAAGGGCATTGAAGTAGAAAGTGATCCATGGACTCCACCACTCCTCCACACTCCACTCTCTGGCAGCCCCGATCACTCATGACAAGAAACTTCAAGTTGTCCTTCACATATAGTTTTCCATGAAAGGCAAGCCAAGCCTGATCCCTAAACTTCATTGGGATTCTCTCTAAATTAATCAATCGCAAACCCACCCCCAAAACCAGGCTTGGGCAATCCCTCAAGGCCAGTGGCTCGCAAAAAGCAAAGCTCATGATCCGCTTCTCAAGAAGTTTCCTTGGAAGTGATCTGACTTCTCCTGCTGTTACTTGCCACTGCCGAAGCATTTTCAGACACGGGGCAACATAAGCCGGGAGCTGTTCATGCTTGACCCTCAGGCTTTTCACTGGCCCACCATTCTCCCAGTCTCGCAGAAAGGGCCTAAACCAGGACTGGAAAATACCAACCCACCCAGGCGGTCTCTCTGCCAACATGTTACCAAGATTGTACTTCACAAACATCAGAGAGAAAAAGACTACAGGGTTGACCATCCCTAGACCACCCTCCCGCCTAGGAAGGTAAGTCACATTCCTTTTGACAAGGTTTATTCTGTTCCCCTATAACAGCTGAAAGAAACAACTATAGATCCTGGTATAGAGAGAAACTGGCAAAATGCAAACAAAACTGACATACAGAAAAATCGGAATCAGGTAAGTCTTGATCGGATCAACCTTTTCCCTCAAGGAAAGCTGCCAACCTTTCCAGCTTGCCACCTTGTCATCGGCATTCTCCAGCCTGTTCATCCAATTTGCATGACCATAGTCACCTGGGCCGAATTCAATGCCTAGAACTCAAATTTTTTGTTGGGGCTCCGGGAAGTCATCCGGGAGAACAAAGCTCTCACCTTCCACACCCATCCAGAAAGCTTCACACTTGTCCTGGTTGACCTTTGAACCTGATGCCTCTGCATACTGCCCTATCACTGAGACCACCTCCTGCGCCTCTGCAGTCCCAGAGATTAAAACAGAAACATCATCAGCATAGGCCACAACCTTCAAAAGAGGCTCACCAGCGATGCCCAAAGTTACCCCACACAAAGGTCCACACTCTAGCCTTCTAATGAAGGGGTCAATTGCAAACACATATAGCAGAGGACTCAATGGACACCCCTGACGCACACCCGAGCCAACCGCAAAGGGCTGCCCGACCCAACCATTAACCAGAGGAAAGCTTTCAGCCCCTTTGTACAAAATCTTGAGCCAATCAATGAAACCCCCCTCCAGGCCATATTTGTCAAGAAGGAGCCACAAGTATTCATGATTAACCCGATCAAAGGCCTTAGCCTGATCCAATGTCAGCAAAAATTTACCCCAACCAGCAGTCCTACAACGCTCCAAGACCTCCCGGACAGCTAACACCGCTGAGAAAGTGCTTCTACCTTGGACCGAACAGTGCTGGTGGCGGGATAACAAACTGCCTGCAACTGGTGATAATCGCCAGAAGAAAATCTTTGCCAGTATCTTTCTATCAACATTAGGAAGGCTAATGGGGCACCAATTCCCAATCATCGAAGGATCTTTACCCTTTGACAGAAGGATCACTGCAGATTGCCTCATGGAGGGAGGGAGAGAACCCTCATTCAAACAGCCATTAAAAACCTCTGTAAGGTAGGGAGCCAGGATCGTCTTAAAACATTTATAGAACTCGGCTGTCAAACCATCTGGCCCTGGAGTTTTCTTGATGGCTAGTTTATCAATAGCCTGGATTACCTCATCTGCAGTGATTTCATCTGTCAAATTCATCAAAGGAACATTACTTTGAAGTCCTGGTGTAGAGTTCAAAAAACCCAACATCCTTGTCCGATCAAGGTTCCTTCCTCCCAGGAGATCGGCATAGTATGACCTGACAACCTCCAGGATCCCTGACCTAGACTTCGTCAGAGAGCCCGTACTGTCCCTCGGGCCATTGACCATCTTAACTGCTACGCTCTGTTTACAGTTCTGGTAAGGGCCAGGCGAATGGTATTTCCCGTAATCCCTCTCCTGAACCAAAGAGGTGTGCCGGTCATATTGATGTCTCCTAAGGAGGAGCTTCACCTCAGAGATCGCCCCAGAATCTCCTCCATTCGAAACAAGGCGGTCAAGTTTCCCCTGCAAACGCTGGTAGGTGATATACTTATCTTGCTGCTTCTTTCTTCCTATGGCCTTGAAAAGCCCAACAGTCCGCTGTTTAACAAGCTCCCACCATTCTGACTTGCTGTTGCAAAAGTCTAGGATCGTTACCTGTGCTTGAAAAAAATCCTCAAAGGATTATCTTACTCTCTCATCTTCCAGGAGGACCGAATTCAATCTCCAGATACCCCTCCCCCTAGATGGCATGTCTGGGGCATTCAGAGTCACAGATAGAATACAGTGATCAGAAAACTCCACTGCCCGACACACAGGTGCCGAAAAAGCGGAGTCTCCCTTTAAAATAAAACTATCTATCCTACTCTGACTACTACCTCTCTGAAAAGTGAACCCGTGCTGTCTGGGCAGCGCCTAATGTGTGCATCTACCAGACCTGCTTCCCTAACTATTGCATTAAGAAAAAGGGTGTCATAGCCCAGCTTATCTCTGAAACCTCTCCTGTCTTTAGACCTAGTAATGGTGTTGAAATCACCTCCAAAGATAACCTGCTAGGCCATAAAAAGAAAAGGCTTAATCTTTGTAAAGAGGCATTTCCTGTCCCACTTCGTCTGGGGACCATAGATGTTAATCAGGCGCAAGTCCTGCCCCTTCACAGAGACGTCTAAGACCATGCATCTCCCTATCTCTACCTCAATTACCCGCCGGCACGTTACCATACCAGAAAAAAGGACTGCAACTCCGCTGTAAGGCTCGGCCGCAAGAGACCAAAATGAGGGACCACGTCTCCACTCCTTCTTTGCCAGATGTATATCGGCCAGACTGCTCAGATGGGTTTCTTGCAAAAACAAAATGTCAGCATCAAACTCGCTGAGCAAAAATAAGGCCATATGACGAGCACTTACTGATCTTAAGCTGGCAACATTAATGGTTGCCACTTTTAACGGAGTGGGAACTGCCATTAGGGTAGTTGAGGCAGCCGTTTCTTAGCCTGACTACTCCCTCTCCCTGGAGAACCAGCGAGCTTCGTTGCACCCTGGCACTCATCCTCCATAGAGGATGCAGAACTGAATGAGTCCCACTCATCATCATCATCAGACAGGACCTTAAACTTATTTTCCAAAGGCAAAAATTTGGGATTTAACGTAACTGAACCCCCTTTTTTCCTTCTTTTGCCCCTCCTCCTCCTATCCTCCAACCACTCAATATCATCCTTAGAAAAACCAGACTCAACAGCCTCCCCACACCTATCCTCCCCTTCACCCACCTCCCCCCCACTCCCCCTTCCCTTATCTACCACCAGGCCAGCCTCTCCACCATCCTCCCCACTCCTCTGCACCCCACGATCCTCAATAGAAACCCTGCAGCATCGGGGGAGGGGGGTTGGCACCACACCTGACGCACCTGCCTCAGCACCTCTTGCTGCCTCTGCAATTTTAGAAGACACAGACACAGAAGGATTGGACACATTTTTGGCAACTGATACCTTACCTACAGAAGACACGGGCACACTGGGTAAACGCACAGACTGGGGAGACACAGACACATTAGGTATTGGCACAGACTGGGGCATCACAGACTGGGGAGACACATTAGGTATTGGCACAGACTGGGGCACCAAAGATTGGGGAGACACATTAGGTATTGGCACAGACTCAGAGGGACTCACAGGCACCCCAGCTGCTGAGCTCTGAGCATCCTCCATGTCCATGCGGAAGAACTCTCTCGTGAGCTCAGGATTGTTGTGCATTGCCTCAGGACACTGACTGCAGTGGTGCATTTAAGTTTTGTGCTGCCCAAGGCCTGACTAAACCCATGCACCCCTAATTTAAATATGACCCGCCCCTTCTTGTCAAGGCCACACCCCTTTGAGTTTAAGTCCCACCCTGTCATCCGTAAACCACATACCTTTCCATTTTAGGCTCCATCTTTTCATCTTAGAGCTCCACCTCTTCCTCTCTCTACATTAAAAGTGGGTACCAAGTGTAGCCTCATCACTGCCCTTCAATGCAGCCTCATCAGTGCCCATCAATGCAGCCTCACCGGTGCCCATCAATGCAGCCTCACCAGTGCCCATCAATGCAGCCTCACCGGTGCCCATCAATGCAGTCTTACTGGTGCCCATCAATGCAGCCTCACCAGTGCCCATCAATGCAGCCTCACCAGTGCCCATCAATGCAGCCTCACCGGTGCCCATCAATGCAGTCTTACTGGTGCCCATCAATGCAGCCTCACCAGTGCCCATCAATGCAGCCTCACTGGTGCCCATCAATGCAGCCTCACCAGTGCCCATCAATGCAGCCTCACCGATGCCCACCAATGCAGTCTCACTGGTGCCCATCAGCGCAGCCTCACCGGTGCCCATCAATGCAGCCTCACCAGTGCCCATCAGGGCAGTCTTGCCAGTACACATCAGCACAGTTTCACCAGTGCCCATCAGCGCAGCTTCAACAGTACCCGTCAATGCAGCCTCATCAGTGCCTGTCAATGCAGCCTCATCAGTGCCTATCAATGCAGCCTCATCAGTGCAGGTTATCAGTGGCCATCAGTGCGGCCTCATCAGTGCCCATCACTGTAGCAAATCAGTGCAGCTTAAGAGTGCCGCCTAATCAGTGGTAATCAGTGCAGCCTTAACCTCTTTAGAGCCCTTTAACACTGAAAGCGCCTGGGCGTCATCAGTAAAGTGGCGCTATTTTTAGCGCAGCTTTACCGTTGTTTTAGCGGCGCTATTCAGCCGATAGCAGGGCAGTTTTAACCCTCACTAGCGCTGAAAAGGGGTTAAATCCACCAGCAAAGCGGCGCTGCGGGTCGTTTTAACCCTTTTTTCGTCCGCTAGCGGGAGTTAAAAGTGCCCTGCTAACGGCCAAAATCCCCTGCAAAAATGATGGTAGATCGCTGATAAAAATATCGGCGTTTTAACAGCGATGGCGCCAACACCCCAGTGTGAAAGGGATCTTAGTGAAAGTTCATGTACTGCAAAGTTTGCAGTACATGAACTTTCACTAAAGGTGGAGTGTTTAATGAGTTTGTAGCAAAGGCAAAGGATCACTTTATTGCAGCATCATTATCTGTAAATTCATTTCCATATTGAGCACAGATTAGCTGCAATAAAGTGATCCCATGCATGTGCTAAATAGAAGAGTAATAGAAATGTACTTTACTTTACCTGCTGTCCTGGCTAGAGGGTAGGGGGTTCCCCTCCGTGCTTCTCTCTCTCTCCTCCTCCTCCTTCTCGTCCTGTCATCAGACAGACCCCGCCCCTGGCTGGGGAGACGAGCGGAGCAAAAGAGGGCCGAACGGAGGAGGGTAGAGCTCCGCCCCCGCCCGTCCGAATTACATGCAGCCAGACACCGGCCGCTTATGGGGACGCGAGTAGCTTCCCCCACGGCCAAGCACGCCATCACACCACAGCAAACCCTGCATTTGTGCGGGAGAAGGCCGCGGGATATGGGAGGCGGGTGGGGGGGCGGCTGTTTCGCCACCCCCCCGCAAAGTGCCACCCTAGGCCTGGGCCTTGTTGGCCTAGGCCTAAATACAGCACTGACTGACTGTAAGGATGTCCCACCGCATTGCACAGATTGCACCTGATGATATTACAATCCTTCGCCAAATGTCCTATACCCTGACACAGAGAGCACTTCATCACTGGACAGGAGGATGCAAGATGCCCTTTATCACCACACTTATTGCAGAGCTTTGGCTGGCCTGGATAGAAGATGGTCAGCCTGTCCCTCCCCAGGAAAGCTGAGGATGGCAGATGCTGGACAACATTATCAACAACCTTTAATTTTAGCTGCACAGACCATCCCCCCGTCCATATTCCCCGATCATCTACAATCTTTTTTAGGGGGCTCAGGACGTCTCCATACCTCCTCAACCATACAGATAAATCCCCTTGTGGTATGGATTCATTGCGGACCAAAATTGTGACCATTTTAATGAGGGGCTGGCGTGAAACAAGCTTTGGGATGAGCCCTTTCCAGTCCGGCAGGCCCCTACACACATGTTTATACTTCTCCCAAAATATGTCCAAAGACTCCGGACGGATAAAGGACAAATCATATTCATAGGAACCTGCCGGACTGATCAGGGCGAAGATATCTGTGGGTGTAAACCCCATCTGTAGAATCTTATCCACCACTGTCCTCCTATGTGGGGGGATTCCACCGCCTTCCCATCTTAACTGGACAACATTCCTCCTTTTAAACAGGGAGGAAGATAAAACATTTTCATGCTCCCTCCCTGCTTGCTGTCCCTTCCCAGATCATGTGGCAGTAACACCAGCATAAGTTTTTCTTACACCAGCAGCATTTGCAGTCTTGTCCTTAGACACAATCAAACCTGCTGGCAGAGAGTCTGAATCAGCTGGGATAGCAGTCTTCTGATTAGCAGAGGCAGGACCCTCCCCCTCCCCCTCCTCTGAACACACAGTTTTTTTCCTGGGATCAATCACAGTCATGGCTGCTGCAGACTCCTGGAAAGTTGTAGCACTACTGCACCCAGCATCTCCTCCACCATTCACAGGAACAGCCGCTGTGCCTGGTCCAGGCAAAGTCTCTGTATTGTCCATGGACCTCTCTGCAGACTGAAGCTGACAGTTATTAGCAGATGTTATTGCATGCTGTGTATTGTCTATGGGTCTGGGCTGACTGCCTGCAGCACTACAACCCTCAGCAAGCACATTGTCATTAAAGCTCACACCATCATCCTGCACACACACTGTACCTGCACCTTGTCTCTCCACAGGTCTTTCTTCTACAGGGCTAGGAACGGCGTCCATCTTTTCCTCACCATCCTGGGAAGCCACCCCTGGAGTGGATTCAAGTTTATTGATGAAATCCAGCATGCCAGAACCTTCAACCTCCTGCTCAGATGTTCCACATTGCTGGGGAGTGAAGGGGACAGAGGCCTCCACCATTAAGGGCTCAGAAGATGTCTGAGGTGTTGAAGAGCTGGGCTCATCCTCCGGGCCAACTTTCTCACTCTCTGCTGTCTGTACCTGCATCTCCTCACTGGTCTCCTCACCCTCCATGCAGGAAGCGGCTCCTCTTCTCATTTGGCTGAATCTTTCTTCATTCTTATATTTTTCTTTAAATGCTCCACTATTCTCCTTCAGAGAACTCACCAGTTCTTTCTGTTTCCGCAGAGCTTGTTCCAGGTCTTTCAGCTCAGGCCTCAGAGCCGGTCTTTTCTTGCTGAACACTTTGGCACAATTCTGCTTTTTCTTTTTAAATTCATTTTTCAAAGCTACCAGCTTCTCCTCTTCCTTCTCAATCCGCTTCAGCGTTTCAATAACCCTCCGTCTAAAGGCAGACAGGGACTCATCTCTCCTTGGGCCAGGCCCAGTGTCGTCCACAGGCTGAGGCCTATCCAGGGGGCCTCCACCAGGGTCCTCCCCAGGATCCTGCATCACTCCTGGGGCAGAGGAGCAACTCTAGCCCCTGGTCTCTGGAAGCACAGGAGCAAAGGAACTAGCAACCACAGACCTTGCTGTCAAGGAACGGAATGGCAGTTTCCCACCATCCCTGTGCTGAGTTCCCAGGTCTGTACACCTGCTGTGCCCATTATGAGGGGTATCCACCATCCCTGTGCTGAGTTTCCGGGTCTGTACACCTGCTGTGCCCATTATGAGGGGTATCCACCATTCCTGTGCTAAGTTCCCAGGTCTGTTCACCTGCTGTGCTCAATATGAGGTGTTCCCACCATCCCTGTGCTGAGTTCCCAGGTCTGTACACCTGCTATGCCCATTATGAGGGGTTCCCACCATCCCTGTGCTGAGTTCCCGGGTCCCTACACCTGCAGTGCCCATTATGAGGGGTTCCCACCATCCCTGTGCTGAGTTCCCAAGTCTGTACACCCGATGTGCCCATTATGAGGGGTTAATTTTGTTTATTGAAAAATCTTACAAACAACAGCTTATATACAATAAAACCATAATAAATAAATAAAACATATTTACAAAATAATTGAATATGACTATACAAAACAAAAAAAAACAAGAACATAATAAATGGTGCAAACCAAATTGCGCACAACATAATCCCTATGGGAGAGCCAGACTAAGGAACATCACCGTCTCCATGCATGTAGCCTTTTATAAAAACGGACTTCAAACTTATTTGCCAAAGGCAAAACCTTAGGACTTAAGGTAACTGTACCTCTTTATTTTTTCTTTCTTTTCCCCCTCCTCCTTTCATCCTCCAACCACTCCATATCATCCTTGGATAAACCGGAGTCAACAGCCTCCCCACACCTATCCTCCCCTTCACCCCTCCCCTCCACTCTCCCTTCCCTTCCACTCTCCCTTCCCTTATCTACCACCAGGCCAGCCTCTTCACCATTTTTCCCACTCCTCTGCACCCCACGATCCTCAATAGAAACCCTGAAGTGTCAGGGGAGGGGGACTGGCACTGCACTTGATGCACCTGCCTCAGCACCTCTTGCTGCCTCTGCAATTTTAGAAGACATAGACACAGAAGGATTGGACACATTCTCGGCAACTGATACCTTACCTACAGACTGGGAAGACACAGGCAAACTAGGTAAACTCACAGACTGGGAAGACACAGCCATACTGGGTATTGGCACAGACTGGGGCACCACAGACTGGGAAGACACAGATACATTGGGTATTGGCACAGACTCAGATGGACTCACAGGCACTCCAGCTGCTGAGCTCTGAGTATCCTCCATGCCCACGCGGAAGAACTCTCTCATGAGCTCAGGCTTGTTGTGCATTGCCTCAGGACATTGACTGTAAGGATGTCCCACCGCATTGCACAGATTGCACCTGATGATATTACAGTCCTTTGCCAAATGTCCTGTACCCTGACACAGAGAGCACTTCATCACTGGACAGGAGGATGCAAGATGCCCTTTATTCCCACATTTATTGCATAGCTTTGGCTGGCCCGGGTAGAAGATGGTCAGTCTGTCCCTCCCCAGGAAAGCTGAGAATGGCAGATGCTGGACAACATTGTCAATTACTTTTAATTTTAACTGCACAGACCATCCCCCGTCCATATTCCCCGATCATCCAAAATCTTTTTCATGCGGCTCAGGACGTCTCCATACCTCCTCAAACATACAGATAAATCCCCTTGTGGTATGGATTTATTACGGACAAGAATTGTCACCATTTTAATGAGTGGCTGGCGTGAAACAAGCTTGGGGAGCCCTTTCCAGTCCGGCAGGCCCCTACACACATGTTAATATTTCTCCCAAAATATGTTCAAAGACTCCAAACGGATAAAGGACAAAACATACTCATAGGAACCTGCCGGACTGATCAGGGCGAAGATATCTGTGGGCCTAAACCCCATCTGCAGAATCTTATCCACCACTGCCCTCCTATGTGGGGGAATTCCACCACCCTCCCATTTTAATTGAACAACATTACTCCTTTTAAACAGGGAGGAAGATAAACCTTTTCCATGCTCCTTCCCTGCTTGCTCCCCCTTCCCAGATCCTGTAGCAGCAACACCAGCATAAGTTTTTCTTACACCACCAGCACTTGCAGTCTTGTCCTTAGATACATTTAAACCTGCTGAATCAGCTGGGATAGCAGTCTTCTGATTAGTAGAGGCAGGACCCGCCCTCTCCCCCTGCTCTGAACACTCAGCTTCAATCCTGTCCACTGCAGACTCCTGGAGAGTTGTAGCACTACTGCACCCAGCATCTCCTCCACCATTCTCAGGAACAGCCGCTGTGCCTGGTCCAGGCAAAGTCTCTATATTGTCTGTGGACCTCTCTGCAGATTGAGGCCGACAGTTATTATCAGATGTTATTTTATGTTGGACATTGTCTATGGGTCTGGGCTGACTGCCTGTAGCACTACAACCCTCAGCAAGCCCATTGTCATTAAAGTTCACACCATCTTGCACACACACTGTACCTGCTTGCTGTGCTGTCACCTCTGCGATGTTATGGCTGATGGTGGGGTAAGATTTCTTCCCAGTTGTTGCAGACTTAATGGTGGATCTTGCTCTCTCCACAGGTCTTTCCTCCACAGGGCTGGGAAAAGTGTCCATCTTCTCATCATCATCCTGGGAAGCCGCATCCGGAGAGGATTCCAGCTTATTGATGAAATCCAGCATGCCAGTACCTTCAACCTCCTGCTCAGATGTTCCACATTGCTGCTGGGGAGGGAAGGAGACAGAGTCCTACGCCATTGTGGACTCAGCATATGTCTGAGATGTTGAAGAGCTGGGCTCATCCTCCGGGCCCACTTTCTCATTCTCTGCTGAGTCTGTCGGTACCTGCATCTCCTCAATGGTCGGTTCACCCTCCATGCAGGAAGCGGCTCAACTTCTCATTTGGCTAAACCGTTCTTCATTTTTATACTTTTCTTTAAAAGCTCCACTACTCTCCTTCAGAGAACTCACCAGTTCTTTCTGCTTCCACAGAGCTTGTTCCAAGTCTTTTAACTCAGACGTCAGAGTCTCTTCTTACTGACCACCTTGGCACAAATCTGCTTTTTCTTTTTAAATTCAGCTTTCAAAGCTAACAATTTCTCTTCTTCCTTCTCAATTCGCTGCAGCATTTCAACAATCCTCCGTCTAAAGGCAGACAGAGATTCATCTTTCTTTGGGCTTCCACAGGCTGAGGCCTATCCAGGGGGTCCCCGCCAGGGTCCTCCCCAGAATCCAGCATCTCTCCTGGGGCAGAAAAGCAACTCCAGCCCCTGGTCTCTGGAAGCACAGGAGCTAAGGAACTAGCAACCTCACACCTCACTGTCAAGGAGCAGAATGGCAGTTTCCCACCATCCCTGTGCTGAGTTCCAGGGTCTGTACACCTGCTGTGCCCATTATGAGGGGTTCCCAACATCCCTGTGCTGAGTTTCTGGGTCTGTACATCTGCTGTGCCCATTATGAGGGATTCCCACCATCCCTGCGCTGATTTCCCAGGTCTGTACACCTGCTGTGCCCATTATGAGAGGTTCCCACCATCCCTCTGCTTAGTTCCCGGGTCTGTACACCTGCTGTACCCATTATGAGGGGTTCCCACCATCCCTGTGCTGAGTTCCCGGGTTTTTACACCTGCTGTGCCCATTATGAGGGGTTCCCACCATGTCTGTGTGAGTCCCCGGGTCTGTACACCTGCTGTGCCCATTATGAGGGGTTCCCACCATCCCTGTGCTGAGTTCCTCGGTCTGTACATCTGCTGTGCCCATTATGAGGGATTCCCACCATCCCTGCGCTGATTTCCCGGGTCTGTACACCTGCTGTGCCCATTATGAGAGGTTCCCACCATCCCTCTGCTTAGTTCCCGGGTCTGTACACCTGCTGTACCCATTATGAGGGGTTCCCACCATCCCTGTGCTGAGTTCCCGGGTTTTTACACCTGCTGTGCCCATTATGAGGGGTTCCCACCATGTCTGTGTGAGTCCCCGGGTCTGTACACCTGCTGTGCCCATTATGAGGGGTTCCCACCATCCCTGTGCTGAGTTCCTCGGTCTGTACACCTGCTGTGCCCATTATGAGGGGTTCCCACCATGCCTGTGCTGAGTTCTGTACGTCCTACTGTGTTTTATTACTTTTTGTGTCATTAGATTGCATTAAAAATAAAATAATTTTTGCAGACAATTTCACCAAAAGCAAGCCTTGTATTCCCTTAAAAAAATGTTATATGTATTCCTTTGTTGTCTTAAGTAATGACAACATTTTTGACAAATAAATCGGCCCTATACCGGAAATGTAAAGTTACATCCCGGGTAAAACTTGTTTTTCTTGTTCTGCGTAAAAAAGGAGAAATTTTAGAACTTCTGTTGGATTTTATTGCTATCGGTGTGCTCATTGCCAAGATTTTCCCTTAATCATTTGAATTATTCATTTTTAACTCGTTCTAGAGTGATATTCAACTTTTGTTCTTCCTTTTTTGCTTTAGATTTCAAAGGAAACATTTTTTTGAGGCAGTGAAGGCACTTCAAGGGTGTCTATGGAGAGAGGACCCGACAGAACGCAACCTGCTAAAGTGAGTAAAAAAAAATAAGATAAAAAATAAATAAATATAGGTGTGTTGTAAGTGAATGTTCACCAAACATTCTCCAATCACATTCACCCTATTTACAAAAGGCCACTGAACGTGACAGCTGGTGAATGGTTGGCAAATATCACATTGCAGTAAACTTTAAAAACTGCCTTTAAAGTAGATGTAATCTCAATCCCCAAATTCTTCACTCAGCTTGGAAATGTTAATGTCATTGCAAAGGTGTTTTTAACTTGAATGCCTGTTTTCTTTAAGATTGTTTTTTATTGCATTTTGAAATATTATAAAAGAGGCCCCAAATAGAGGCCAAGCGGAATTTTTCTCCTCCATGCTGGAGACTCTCTCCCCACATTTTGCTGGCATGGTGATTATAGGGGGTGACTCAAATGTGGCCCTGGATCAGACCCTTGATAAATCGGATAATGGTCGAGCTAAGCCATGACGCCCTCCGAAATTTAGCACTCGTATAGCTAAACTAATCAATTCCCATGGATTGGCAGATATATGGAGGGAAATAAATCCTTCTTCAAAAGACTACACTCACTTCTCAGCTCTGCATAACTCCTACGCCAGGAGAGATCACATTTTTCTTTCTGCCACTGCGATCCCGTGCATAGCTAAATCCCAAATTAGAGACTCTACTCTATCGGATCATGCTATGGTCCTGATGGATATTGCGAAACTCCAAGGGCGACGCGGTCCCTTTCAATGGCGCATCAATGAAGCCTTACTGAGTGATTCCATTCTAGTGATGATGATTTCCAAAGAAATCAAATCCTTTTTTGACTTAAACGACACGGAAGGAATTCTCCCCACAATACTTTGGGCTGCTCATAAGGCTGTCATTAGGGGTAAACTCATATAGATTGCCTCACAGTGAAAACGGAACAAAAGGGCCGAAATTGACAACCTTGAAAAAGAATTCCTTCTCATAGCTAAAAACCATAAACGTAACCCAACAGACTCGTCCTCCGCTCAATTAGAAGCAGCAAGATCTCTCAATATAGCGCTCACCACTCATGTTGAAAAAGACCTATGTGGGCTAATGCCTGACATTACATGATGAAAGACAAAATAGGCCCCAGACTGGCCAACAGACTGACTCCTAAACCACAATCTTTTTCATTTCCCACAATTCGCGCTCCTACAGGAGCCCTCACCCAAAACCCAGATAAGATAATGGCCACATTTCAAGAATTCTATTCCACATTATATCGGGCTGATACTCTCACCTCCCCCAGGGACCTGAGGGATTTTCTTGATGGGAACACCCTTCCCAAACTGGCTTTGGCTCACATCTCTGACCCGGAGGAGCCTATCTCGGAGTCAGAGGTGTTGACGGTAATTAAAAATCTCAAAAGTGGTTCTGCCCCGGGTCCTGACGGGTTCACAGCCTGCTACTATAAGACGTTTGCGACGACACTTTCTCCGTATCTGACGAGACTTTTCAACTCTCTCCGGAAGGGCGCCCGTATTGACGGTGACGCTAACTCTGCATACATATCGGTCATCCCTAAACCGGGCAAGGATTCTTCTGAGGTTAATAACTATAGACCAATCTCACTGATCAATAATGATCTTAAAATTCTAACAAAAATTTTAGCAAATAGACTGTTCGCGTTTATAGACCGATATGTACACAAAGATCAAGTGGGTTTTATTCTGGGGAGACAGGGACCCGGTCAGATACGGAGAGCTGTGGACATTATTTCCTTACTACACTCAGGGTGGGATGGGGGTCCCCCTCAGGAAGGGTACCTCTTGTCTATCGACCTGCAGAAGGCTTTTGATACGTTGGAATGGCCTTTCCTGTTTGAGGTCCTAGCCAGATGGGGTTTTGGCTCCCACTTCCTGGAGATCCTCAAAGCTCTCTACTCTAATCCCAGTGCAAGTGTGAGGCTCCAGGGCCAGTACTCGGAGCGGTTTTCTGTATCAAAGGACACTAGACAGGGTTGCCCCCTGTCCCCTTTGATATTTGCTATAGCTATCGAGACATTGGTGATAGCTATCAGGAACCATCAGGATATCCGAGGGGTTCATGCAGCCAGGAGTCTCACAAATGTGCCTTATTTGCGGACGATTTACTACTCTTTTTCATGTCATCCTTAATCTCTATGCCAAACGTCTTAACTCTACTACATAACTTTGGGAAGGTATCAAGCTTACAGGTGAACCTCTCTAAATCCTTGGCGCTTAACATCATGGTTCCACTGTCTCTTACTGAGAGACTTAAGAAGTATTTTCCTTTTAATTGGAGCTCTTCCTCCCTTCCATATTTAAGGGTCAATTTGACAGCTAATGTGGGACATTTATATGCTGCAAACTTCCCTGGGATGTACAGAAAATTTACCACCGATATGGACGCATGGGCAAGGTTTGATCTATCCTGGCTAGGCAGAGTATCCTCCGGAAAAATTACCCTTCTACCCCGTTTACTGTACTTGTTCAGATCTCTTCCTATTCCAATCTAAAAATCTCAACTGAATAGATTCTAATCCAAAGTTATTAAATTTATCTGGGGCTCCAAGGGTTATAGATGCCCTAGGAGTGTTCTCCTTAGGCTGCAAACTCAAGGGGGTCTGGGTCTCCCTGACCTGTGGAAATATTATCAGGCAGCTCAACTGGCTCAGTTCTCCATAATCTATTTGAGAGGGGCTAAACCAGACTGGGTAAATTTGGAATGGCAAGCTATCCCCAAACACACCATAGACTACCTTATTTGGTGTCCTAAGAAACACAGACCAGCGATCTTAGCGCCCACTCTTTCTCACTCCATGGCCTTGTGTGATGGAATCCTTGCCAATTCAACACTCACCTCTGAAATCCACCCGTTAAGACACCTCTTTAACAATCCTCAATTTCCCCCTGGCTTGGACATTAGAGCATTTCAATGGTGGTTAAATAAAAGACTATTTAGAATAGGGCATTTCTTCTCTGCTACTGGCCCTCTTACTCTGAACTATTGTATACAAAAACTGGAGATGCCCAAATCTGAAAACTTCAGACTGATGCAAATATGTAATTTCCTGCTCTTTGTCTGGAAAGCGGGTCCAGAGGTCCCGAGAATCACACCCTATGAAAAATGGTGCTCCGAAATCACTGATCAGAAGGGGGGCACATCTCTGATTTACAATTCTTTGGCAGAGACCTCAGGTAAGCCTTCTTATGCTTTAGCATGGGAACAAGACTTGTCTTTAGATTGGGACACGGAAGCCTGGCATCAACACTTTGCCCGTTCGTTTAAAGGTATCGTTAATGTTTCTTTAGTCGAGGCTAGTGTTAAACTTCTGACCCGTTGGTATATGGTTCCCTCTCGCTTAGCCAAGATCTTCGCGGGGGGCCTCTCCTCTATGTTTTAGGGGTCGCGGCCATTGGGGAGATCTACTTCATATTTGGTGGCATTGTCCTTGATTACGGGGTTTCTGGAACAGGATTTTCTATTTTCTGCGAAAAGTTATAGCCGTAGCTGTTCCCAAATTGCCTTACTGAATGAAAAGATTTCTGTGAGCACTCAAAAACTGATCTATTTTATTCTATTGGGGGTGAAGATTACCATTGCACGAGCCTGGAAGCAACCTACGTTTCCTTCCGGGCAGCGAAAAGGAAAATATCTTGGATATTGACCCAGGAGAAAGCGATAGGTATTATCCAAGACAATGTTAAAAAAGTTGACATGATCTGGGCACCCTGGACTTACTATGTCCTGTCCTCATCATAACAGGCTAGGCATTTTTTCCTCACCTCGGGGTCTACGCTGTCCTGTATCTCTCTTTTTCCCCTCTTTCCTATCCTCTCTTTGACTACTGTGTTTCCCTCTCTTTGTCTTGTAATAGACCTTCTGTGATTACTTTGCTCTGTTCTTTGCACTGACATCTCCAGTGACACTAATACAGTCATCAGTGATAATACTATACACCAATGGTCTCTAAACTGCGGCCCGCTGGCTAGATGTGGCTCTTTGCTTGCCTTTGTCTGGCCCTCTGGGCAGTATTTCTTCTACTGACACCAATGATGAGGCACTATTCCTCTCAATAATATCAATAATGGGGCACTATTACTCCCAATAATACCAATATTTTTGCCATCTGTGTCCCATTGCGGAGATTTCACTTCACTTCCTGTCCCATAGCCAAACAGGAAATGAGAGGAAATCCCTGCCAATTAAGGGAATTTCTTGGGGACCCCCAGGTCACCAGAACTATTGTCCCCATTGGATGATTTCCCCTCTATTACTTTTCTGGGGACAATCCAAAATTTGGAATATTCTTTTACTTTCGCTTTCAATGATAATGGTAAACAGGAAAAATAGAGAGGGTGAATCTTCCTAACAAGGGCACAGACAGCAATAAAAACTTACAGGTGTAATCCATCTCAACTCTGTCCAAAACAAAAAAAGTTTTGACTTTAGTTATACTTTAAAGTGCAACAATAAACATGAAAAATCCTCTTTATATTTAGTGCCTGGGGGGCCCCCTTAGTCTGCCTGTAAAGTGGCGCATCTGTAGCATGCATGAAAAATGCTACAGCAAAGTTACATTTTTAAAGAAAAAAATATCCCATTTAAAGTGACTTGTGGTTACAATTTCCGGCACCTGGGTATTGAAAAAAAAAAAAATTCATAAAATGGCAGGGGAGTGGTGCCACTGGGTGACGCAGCCAGGTGGCCCCGACCCTTTCCTATATAAGAAATGTCAAAGAGCAGAGCGGGCATACAGCAGAAGGCCTCCCAGGAGGAGGGAGAGTTTTTAAATTTTTTCATTTTTCGGGTTGGGCGGGCGGCGACAATGGATTTACATCAAGGGACACTATTTTTTTAAATTTTTTAATAAAGGAATTGTCTAAAACTGTCTCTTGTCTTTATTACATTTTTACATATTTTTTGGTGAATGGGTAGGGGTACTATGTACCCGATATCCATCCACATGGGGGGGGGATCTGATGGCCCCCTTGTTAAAGGGGACTTTCAGATTCCAATAAGCCCCCCACCTGCAGACCCTGGACAACCACTGCCCAGGGTTGTTGGGAAGAGGCCCTTGTCCCTATCAATATGGGGACAAGGTGCTTTGGGGTGGGGGGGCAGAGCCCCCCCCCCCCGCGCCGAAGCACCCACCCCCCCCCATGTTGAGGGCTTGGGGCCTGGTATGTTTCAGGAGGGCAAGTGCTTGCTCATCCCCCCTTTTCCTGACCTGCCAGGCTGCATGCCTTTATAAGGGCCTGGTATGGATTTTGGGGGAAGACCCCACATTGTTTTTTTTTCTTATTTTGGTGTGGGGTTCCCCTCCAAATCCATATCAGACCCAAAGGGCCTGGTATGAACTAGGGGGGTCCCCACACCGTTTTTTTTCCTTTCTTCTTTTTTTACTGGCATTTTTTTTATCGTTCAGCTATCAGCAGGGAAACC
This sequence comes from Aquarana catesbeiana, assembly GCF_042186555.1. Classification (NCBI taxonomy): domain Eukaryota; kingdom Metazoa; phylum Chordata; class Amphibia; order Anura; family Ranidae; genus Aquarana; species Aquarana catesbeiana. The sequence goes on from NC_133326.1 coordinate 702,902,225, forward strand.
CACTGACAGCTGATGACTGATCGGTTGTTAAGTTCGCCGCGGCCGGCGCGGCTACTTAACAACCAGCTCACACTGCACCCTGATTGGGCATAGATTTGCCCAATCAGAGCGCAGAATGCACTGTGCAGCGCTCAGTGCATTGCAGGGTGTTCGTTGGGGCAAACACCCAGCAAACACCCTGCAAACTTAGGTGTTTGGTGAACAGCTGAACAGATGAATGTTCGGCCTTGAACTCATGCTCGGGCCAAAACATTCACCCATCCTTAGCAGAAAGATTGTTCCCTCTGTACAGAGCTCTGTGATGATTGTCAGCAGAGGGCGCTGGGCTCTGATTGGACACAGCCGATCAACAGGTTCTGGCCATGAATCATTGGCTGGGACATGCTGACAGACAGACTTCCGCTGTGTACAATCATGCGCGCGCCCTAAACCCAGACACAGGCAGCGACGTACCAGTGCAACTGAGATTTGTCCTGGGAGGCAGGGGAATTTTTTGTTTGGGGAGAATTTTGGCTTGCAAAGGGACTTTATATTTAGGGCTAAGCATGCCAATTAGTGCTCTATTGCTCGTTGCTCATACATCTTGGGAGGGGGGAGCAGTTTGGCATCTTCGCCGTGGGTGTTAGATGACCTTGTCCAAGCACTGTCCCAAGTCATAAAACCATCATAAAGTTAGCCTTTCTCAAACAGTTGATGATGTCTGGAGATGCGTTTGTTCAGCATGGGATGTAAAACAAATTAATTCTCCCAGGAGTGGCTGAACCTACATCTGCAGAGTTTTTTCTTTCCCATCTTGTTTGTCAATGATAAGAAATTTTCATAACCCCCCCCTCCCCCCCTGTTAATAATCCCTTATGGTCCACCCTATAGCTGCCAGTGAGCACTGACTCGCACACTACCTGACAGTTCTGTGTAATATATTGCTTGTGTTTACAACTTAATTGTTCTCCCAGCACGAAAGCCCTCAGGGATCCGTAAGCTCACGATGCACACTTGCAATCGGGAGCTTTCCGATCATGTGACCACTGTGACATCCAATCACATCAGTCACATGATAGGAATGCCCGCCTCCACCTCCCTGCTTTTAGAACTCTTTAGGAGCCGGGAGGCGGTATGTGGGAAGGGGTTAAAATGCACATTTTAGGCCTGAAGATTAGTTAAAACCCCCCCAAACAGCAGACATCTTCTGAAATCAGGGACCCTGGAGAAAACAATGGTGTCAGTCAGTGCCGGGACAAGGTCATCCAGTGCCCAGGGCGAAGTTTGCAAACTGCACCCCACCACCACTACCCCAATATCCCCCCGTGGAGGAGAGATTTGGCCCAATGTATGTAATGTGGAGTTTCAAATTGATGCACAAATATGGGTCTAACAGTGGCAAAGACCAAAATGTCCCTGTGTCAGTGGTATCACTAAAAAGAAAAAATGGCCTTCCATTTGTGGTGCAATGAAAGGAAAAAAAATGCTGCAGTGTCACTATCAGTTTAAGGGGGATTGATTGGCAACTATTTCAGTGGGTTTGGGAAGATGGGCTCTGAAGGTGCATGGAACTAAAAGACTGTTGTGGGGCTCTGAGGCTGGGTTCACACTGGTTTGATGCCAGACATCGCATGTAATTTGCAGTGCATTGCTGTGCACATCACATGCGATGTCTGTGCGATGTGAATTCAGCCATACAGTTTGTATGACTGAAATTGCATTGTATTCGCACCAAAATAGTGCAGGACTCTTTTTTTGGTCCGTGCTGGAATTGGATCACATGGGTGCTCACAACTATGCAATCCGATTCCTGCACCATTTGACAGTTCGCACTGCGATCTGCGAACCAATCTGGGGGTGTCAGTAACTTAACATTGACACCCCCAGTGGTCCGCAGATGTCAGTGTGAATCAGTCTGCGATGTGGGAACCAACACTGAGTTTTTAGGGTTTCCCGCATCACACCAGTGTGAACCGGGACTGAGGTAAGAAGGGGCCTGAAAGGGCTTGATACCATGTGTGTCTATCATTGCTGGTGTTTGACAGGTGGCAAGGGAGTAATATTACTGCGTAATCAGTTTGCATGAACAGGTTTGCGAATTAGATGTGGTGCGGATTTGCAGCAAATTTGCACCGCTACTAGTGTGGTACTGGCCCCTGGGTGAATTATAAATAGAAAAAAAAGTGGAAGCAGGGATAAGGAAAGAGTGAAAACATGAAGGTGGTGGGGTCGTAAGGGCCTGTTCAACATGTCTGCATTTTATCGCCTCTGGGCTGCAATGCACTGGAAATGGGGCACAAATAAACAATTGTATTCTATATATGCCATTGCAGTGACTGGCTTTTCCAGTGTGAAAATTAGGGATGAGCTTCGAGTTCGAGTCGAACCCATGTTCGACTCGAACATTGCATGTTCGACCGTTCATCGAATTGCGAACGTTATGGGCTGTTTCGGGTGGCGCGTCATGGCACATAATTCACTGCGGCATCGCAGGACATTGCTGGCTGATGATTGGCCAAGCATGCACTATGACCCACATGCTTGGCCAATCAAAGTGCCGTCTGTACAGAGAGCCGTAATTGGCCAAAGCCAGGGTGGCTTTGGCCAATTATGGCTCAGGGGGTTTAGTACACGGCCCATACTATATAAGGCCGCCTGCACATCGGCCCTGTGTAGTGTGTTCCGACGTTGAGAGAGAGATAGAGAGAGAGACAGTGTCATTTGATTTAAGTTAGATAGAGTAGGCAGACGAGTCAGTTAGCTGCACATACAGTGTATTGTGTATATAATCAGTTTAACTAGATCCGTTCCCGTTATTCTCTTCCTACTGACAGGCAGGCAGGTGTTTTTACAGTATTTACAGCTACCTGAAGAAAATTGCTGGTGTTCTTCTGATCCTATTGGTACCACTGGCTGGCAGCTACAGTATTTACAGTTAGTGTACTGTGTCCTCTGCACAGTGTGCACCTAAAGCTAACTGAAGACAATTGCTGTTGTTCTGATCCTATTAATACCACAGGCAGGCAGCTGCAGTATTTACAGTTAGTGTACTGTGTCCTCTGCACAGTGTGCACCTAAAGCTACCTGAAGACAAGTGCTGGTGTTCTTCTGATCCTATTAGTATTACAGGCAGGCAGCTGCAGTATTTACAGTTAGTGTACTGCGTCCTCTGCACAGTGTGCACCTAAAGCTACCTGAAGACAATCGCTGGTGTTCTCATACTAATAATTAGGGATGAGCTTCCTGTTCAAGTCGAACCCATGTTCGACTCGAACATCGTGTGTTCGGTCGTTCGTCGAATTACGAACGATATGGGCCGTTCGCGCCAAATTCTAGTGGCGCGTCACGGCCCATAATTCACTGCGGCATCGCAGTGCATTGCTGGCTGATTGGCCAAGCATGCACTATGACCCGCATGCTTGGCCAATCACAGCACTGTGTGAATAGAGAGCCATATTTGGCCAAAGCCAAGGAGGCTTTGGCCAATTATGGATAAGGGGGTTTAGTACATGCCCCACACTATATAAGGCCGCCTGCACATCGGCCCTGTGTAGTGTTACATAGTTACATAGTACATAGTAGGTGAGGTTGAAAAAAGACACAAGTCCATCAAGTCCAACCTATGTGTGTGATTATGTGTCAGTATTGCATTGTATATCCCTGTATGTTGTGGTCATTCAGGTGCTTATCTAATAGTTTCTTGAAGCTATCAATGCTCCCCGCTGAGACCACCGCCTGTGGAAGGGAATTACACATCCTTGCCGCTCTTACAGTAAAGAACCCTCTACGTAGTTTAAGGTTAAACCTCTTTTCTTCTAATTTTAATGAGTGGCCACGAGTCTTGGTAAACTCTCTTCTGTGAAAATGTTTTATCCCTATTGTGGGGTCACAAGTCCGGTATTTGTAAATTGAAATCATATCCCCTCTCAAGCGTCTCTTCTCCAGAGAGAATAAGTTCAGTGCTCGCAACCTTTCCTCATAACTAAGATCCTCCAGACCCTTTATTAGCTTTGTTGCCCTTTTTTGTACTCGCTCCATTTCCAGTACATCCTTCCTGAGGACTGGTGCCCAGAACTGGACAGCATACTCTAGGTGCGGCCGGACCAGAGTCTTGTAGAGCGGGAGAATTATCGTTTTATCTCTGGACTTGATCCCCCTTTTAATGCATGCCAATATTCGGTTTGCTTTGTTAGCAGCAGCTTGGCATTGCCTGCCATTGCTGAGCCTATCATCTACTAGGACCCCCAGGTCCTTTTCCATCCTAGATTCCCCCAGAGGTTCTCCCCCCAGTGTATAGATTGCATTCATATTTTTGCCACCCAAATGCATTATTTTACATTTTTCTACATTGAACCTCATTTGCCATGTAGTCGCCCACCCCATTAATTTGTTCAGGTCTTTTTGCAAGGTTTCCACGTCCTGCGGAGAAGTTATTGCCCTGCTTAGCTTAGTATCGTCTGCAAATACAGAGATTGAACAGTTTATCCCATCCTCCAGATCATTTATGAACAAATTAAATAGGATTGGTCCCAGCACAGAACCCTGGGGAACCCCACTACCCACCCCTGACCATTCTGAGTACTCCCCATTTATCACCACCCTCTGAACTTGCCTTTGTAGCCAGTTTCAATCCATGTACTCACCCTATGGTCCATGCCAACGGACCTTATTTTGTACAGTAAACGTTTATGGGGAACTGTGTCAAATGCTTTTGCAAAATCCAGATACACCACGTCTATGGGCCTTCCTTTATCTAGATGGCAACTCACCTCCTCATAGAAGGTTAATAGATTGGTTTGGCAAGAACGATTCTTCATGAATCCATGCTGATTTCTGCTAATGATATCGTTCGTATTACTAAAATCCTGTATATAGTCCCTTATCATCCCCTCCAAGAGTTTACATACTATCGATGTTAGGCTAACTGGTCTGTAATTCCCAGGGATGTATTTTGGGCCCTTTTTAAATATAGGTGCTACATTGGCTTTTCTCCAATCAGCTGGTACCATTCCAGTCAGTAGACTATCTGTAAAAATTAGGAACAACGGTCTGGCAATCACTTGACTGAGTTCCCTAAGTACCCTCGGATGCAAGCCATCTGGTCCCGGTGATTTATTAATGTTAAGTTTCTCAAGTCTAATTTTAATTCTGTCCTCTGTTAACCATGGAGGTGCTTCCTGTGTTGTGTCATGAGGATAAACACTGCAGTTTTGGTTACTGAAGCCCCCCGATTCACTCGTGAAGACTGAGGAGAAGAATAAATTCAATACCTTCGCCATCTCCCCATCCTTTGTAACCAGATGTCCTTCCTCATTCTTTATGGGGCCAATATGGTCTGTCCTCCCTTTTTTACTGTTTACATACTTAAAGAATTTCTTGGGATTTTTTTTGCTCTCCTCCGCTATGTGTCTTTCATGTTCTATCTTAGCTGTCCTAATTGCACCCTTACATTTCCTGTTGCATTCTTTATAAAGTCTGAATGCTGAGGATGATCCCTCAACCTTGTATTTTTTTAAGGCCTTCTCCTTTGCTTTTATATGCATTTTTACATTGGAGTTAAGTTATCCAGGACTTTTGTTCGCTCTTTTAAATTTATTACCCAATGGGATACATTGGCTAATGCCCTTATTTAATATGCTCTTAAAGCAAACCCATCTCTCCTCCGTATTCTTTGTTCCTAATATTTTATCCCAGTTTATGCCTTTTAGCAAGGTTTGTAGTTTAGGGAAGTTGGCTATTTTGAAATTCAGCGTCTTTGTATTCCCTTTATGTTTCCTATTTGTGTGAGTTATACTGAAACTAATTGACCTGTGATCGCTGTTACCTAAATTGCCCCGCATTTCCACATCCGTGATCAGGTCTGTATTGTTGGTAATCAGTAGATCCAGTAATGTTTTATTTCTAGTTGGTGCATCTACCATAGTGTGTTCTGGCTTGAGAGAGAGATAGACAGAGAGAGAGACAGTGTCATATGATTTAAGTTAGATAGAGTAGGCAGGTTGAGTCAGTTAGCTGCACTTACAGTGTATTGTGTATATATATATATATATGCATCCCAGGTGTTGTGTGTGTGTGTGTATATATATATATATATATATATATATATATATATATATATATATATATACACTGTATTCAGTTTAGCTAGATCCTGTTCTTCTCTTCCTAATATACTGACAGTCAGGCAGGTGTTTTTACAGTATTTCCAGTTACTGTACTGTGTACCCAGTTGCACCTACAGTATAGCTACCTGAAGACAAGTGCAGGTGTTATCATACTAATAATACTACAGGCAGCCAGTTGATTCTGCTAGCTGCAGTATAATTGGTATATATATATATATATATATATATATATATATATATATATATATATATATATATATATATATATACACACACACACACACACACACACATACATCCCAGTTTTGTGCAGCTCACTGCAGGCCAATAGTATGTCTGGAAGGCCAACAAGGAGAGGCAGACAGTCACAAGCCAATAAAATAGGACAAGCAGGCTCTGTGTCTAGAGGCAACAGTGCTGGTCGTGGACACGGTGCATCCTCATCAGCACGTGGGCGTGGGACAAGCTTGGCCTTTTTTCCGGCAGCTGGCCGTGTTGAGCCGCAACATGCGAAAGACTTGGTTGAGTGGATGACCAAGCCGTCCTCATCGTCCTTATCCTCTCTCAACCAGACTTAGGGTACTTTGTCTGGCAAAGCAGCTGCCAACGCGGCCTCTTCCCTCGGCTCAATGGCATCAGTGATTCCTTCCCTAGCCCCATGTCCTCCTGAGGAGTCCCTCAAACTGTTTGACCACAGTGTTGGGTACATGCTCCAGGAGGATGGCCAGCGTTTTGAAGGCTCTGATGATGGTACTCAGCTAGAGGAAGGCAGCAACGTGAGCCCAGACAGAGGGGGTGCCCAAGAAAGACAGCAATCTGGCAGTCATGTTCCCCCTGCTGCAGTATACTGCCAGGTTTGCTCCAGTGATGAGGAGGGAGGGGATGATGAGGTCACTGACTCCACGTGGGTGCCTGATAGGAGAGAGGAGGAGGAGGCACATCACCAACAAGTCAAGATGCCCTCCAGGGGCCAGCCTAAGGGCAGCACATTGACTGCATCACTCCGCATGTGCAGGGCACTGCTGTCTCTGCGCATTATTCCAAAAGTTCTTTGGTGTGGGCCTTTTTTGAGATGAGTGCATCCGATCCCTCCGCTGCTATTTGCAACATATGTCTCAAGCATATCTCGCGTGGCCAAAACATCTCCCGCTTGGGCACCACATGCTTGACCAGACATATGTTGACCTGCCATGCAGTTTGTTGGCAAGCATACCTAAAATACTCACACCAAAGAACAAATAGGACCTCTCCTTGCTCCTCATCAGCTGGGATCTCCAACCCCACTATACCTTCAGTCCTCTCTGAGACCTGCACTGAGAGGAATGAAGGTGCAGAATTAGGTGTGTCACAGCCAAGTTTTTGAGGGCAATCTACCATCAGTACACCAACGTCAGATTGTACCAGGCAAATTTCCCTACCCCAGCTGCTGCACCGCAGAAAGAAGTTCGCTCCCAGCCATCCACATGCCCAGCGGTTAAATGCTAGCTTGGCAAAATTTCTAGCACTTCAACTGCTACCTTTTCAGTTGGTAGACTCTGCCCCCTTCCGTGAGTTTGTGGAATGTGCGGTTCCTCAGTGGCAGGTTCCCAAATGCCACTTTTTCTCATGGAAGGCAATTCCGGCTCTCTACCGGCATGTGTAAGGCAATGTCTTGGCCTCGCTGGACAGGGCAGTCAGCGGTAAAGTGCATATTACTGCTGACTCATGGTCCAGCAGGCATGGACAGGGATGTTACCTAAGTTTCACGGCGCATTGGATGACTCTGCTGGCAGCCGGGAAGGATGCAGGACAAGGTGCAGTAGTGTTGGAGGTTGTTTAGCCACCACGCCTCCAAAATGCTACTACTGGTGATTCTGACACACCTCTCTCCTCCACCCCCTCCTCTTCTTCTTCCTCCATGGCCTCTTCCTGTGCTTTGTCCTCGGAAACAGCGGTGCTCCGTAGGCATTCAAGGGGCTATGCAAGTACGCAGGGCAAAAGATGTCATGCGGAGCTTGAGCTGGTGTGCTTGGGGGACAGGAGCCACACTGGGGCAGAGATTCTGTAAGCTCTGCAGGGGCAGGATCAGAGGTGGTTGACGCCACGCCAGCTTAAGGCAGGAATGGTGGTTTGCGACAATGACACCAACCTCCTCTCTGCCCTCCGACAGGGACAACTGACCCATGTGCCCTGTTTGGCTCACGTCCTTAACTTGGTGGTGCAGAGGTTCTTGGGCAGGTACCCAGGCTTACTGAATGTCCAGAGGCAGGCCAGGAAAGTCTGTTTGCCTTTCCGCCAGTCTTATATTGCCAGTGGTCGGCTGGCTGACCTCCAAATGGAATTTAACCTGCCCAAGAACTGCCTAATCTGTGACATGCCCACCAGGTGGAACTCAACGTTGGCCATGCTGCAGCGGCTGCACAGGCAGCAGAGGGCCATCAATGAGTACCTGGGTAACTATGGCACCATGCCAGTGGGCCATGATCAGGGATGCATGCACTGTCTTGTCACCATTTGAGGAGGCCACGAGGATAGTGAGCAATGACAGTGCATGCATCAGTGACACTGTCCCTCTTGTCTACCTGTTGGAGCACACACTGCGTGGAATAATGGACAGGGCACTTGAGGCAGAACAGAGGCAGGAAGAGGAGGACTTCCTTAGCTCTCAAGGCCCCCTTTATCCTGACAGTGTTCCTGCGTGCCCGCAGATTACACAGGGAGAGGATGAGGAGGAGGAGGAGGATTGTGTCAGCATGGAGGTGGAGCCTGGCACTCAGCATCAGCAGCAGTCTTCAAGGGATCATTTACAGTCCCAAGAAACCCATGGACTTGTACGTGCTGGGAGAAGGTGGCTGTGGATCATGTCGTCCTTAGTGACCCAGAGGACTCCGGACCGAATGCCTCAGCAAACCTACCCTGCATGGCCTCCCTGATTCTGCAAAGTCTGCGGAAGGATCCTCGCATTCGTGGTATCAAGGAGAGGGATCAATACTGTCTGGCAACCCTCCTTGATCCACAATACAAGGGTAAGGTTTAGGGATGAGCCGAACATCCCCCCGGTTCGGTTCGCACCAGAACTTGCGAACAGACCAAAACTTCGCACGAATGTTAGAACCCCATTGAAGTCTATGGGACATAAACTTTTGAAATCAAAAGTGCTAATTTTAAAGGCTAATTTGCATGGTATTGTCCCAAAAAGGGTTTGGGGACCCGGGTCCTGCCCCAGGGCACATGTATCAATGCAAAAAAAAGTTTTAAAAACTGCCATTTTTTCTGGAGCAGTGATTTTAATAATGCTTAAAGTAAACAATAAAAGTGTAATATTCCTTTAAACTTTGTACCTGGGGGGTGTCTATAGTATGCCTGTAAAGGGGCACATGTTTCCCATGTTTAGAACAGTCTGACATCAAAATGATATTTCAAAGGGAAAAAAGTCATTTAAAATTACCCGCAGCTATTAATGAATTGCCGGTCTGACAATACACATAAAAGTTCATTGATAAAAACTGCATGGGATTTCCCAACAGGGGAACCCCGAACCAAAATTAAAAAAAAAAACTGGCGTGGGGGTCCCCCTAAATTCCATACCAGGCCCTTCAGGTCTGGTATGGATATTAAGGGGAACCCCGCGCCAAAATTAAAATATAAATTGGCGTGGGATCCCCCAAAAATCCATACGAGACCCTTATCCGAGCACGACACCTGGCAGGCCGCAGGAAAAGAGGGGGGACGAGAGAGTGTCCCCCCCTCCTGAACTGTACCAGGCCACATGCCCTCAACATTGGGAGGGTGCTTTGGGGTAGCCCACCAAAGCACCTTGTCCCCATGTTGATGAGGACAAGGGCCTCATCCCCACAACCCTTGGCCGGTGGTTGTGGGGGTCTGCGGGCAGGGGGCTTATCGGAATCTGGAAGGCCCCTTTAACAAGAGGACCCCCAGATCCCGGCCCCCCCGTGTGAAATGGTAAGGGGGTACAAAAGTACCCCTACCATTTCAGAAAAAAAACGTCAAAAATGTTAAAAATGACAAGAGACGGTTTTTGACAATTCCTTTATTTAAAGTCTTCTTTTTTCCATCTTCTGTCTTCTTTCTTCTATCTTCCTTCGGTTTCTTCCTCCATCTTCTTCTTCCTCTGATTCTCTGTTTCTTTCTCTGGTGTTCTTGTCCGGCATCTCCCTCCGCGGCATCTTCTTCTCTTCATCTTCTTTTCGGGCCGCTCCGCATCCATGATTGGATGGGAGGCTCCCGCTGTGTGGCGCTTCTCTCTTCATCTTCTTCTCTTCATCTTCTTTTCGGGCTGCTCCGCATCCATGATTGGATGGGAGGCTCCCGCTGTGTGAAGCTTCTCATCTTCTGACTGTTCTTAAGTAACGGAGGGCAGGGCCACCCAGTGACCCCGCCCCTGTCTGATGCACGGGGACTTGACGGGGACTTCCCTGTGGCATTCCCCATGACGTCAGAGGGGGGCGGGGTCACCTGCCCCTCTGACGTCACGGGGAATGCCACAGGGAAGTCCCCGTCAAGTCCCCGTGCACCAGACGGGGCGGGGTCACTGGGTGGCCCTGCCCTCCGTTACTTAAGAACAGTCAGAAGATGAGAAGCGTCACACAGCGGGAGCCTCCCATCCAATCATGGATGCGGAGTGGCCCAAAAAGAAGATGAAGACAAGAAGATGAAGAGAAAAAGATGAAGAGAGAAGCGTCACACAGCGGGAGCCTCCCATCCAATCATGGATACGGAGCGGCCCGAGAAGAAGATGAAGAGAAGAAGATGAAGAGAAGATGCCGGACAAGAACACCGGAGAAAGAAGCAGAGAATCGGCGGAAGAAGAAGATGGAGAAAGAAACCGAAGGAAGATAGAAGAAAGAAGATAGAAGATGGAAAAAAGAAGACTTTAAGTAAAGGAATTGTCAAAAACTGTCTCTTGTAATTTTTAACATTTTTGACAGTTTTTTTGTGAAATGGTAGGGGTACAAAACCATTTTACACAGGGGGGGGCGGGATCTGGGGGTCCCCTTGTTAAAGGGGGCTTTCAGATTCCTATAAGCCCCCCCCTGCAGACCCCCACAACCACCGGCCAAGGGTTGTGGGGATGAGGCCCTTGTCCTCATCAACATGGGGACAAGGTGCTTTGGTGGGCTACCCAAAGCACTCTCCCAATGTTGAGGGCATGTGGCCTGGTACGGTTCAGGACGGGGGGCACTCTCTCGTCCCTCCCCTCTTTTCCTGCGGCCTGCCAGGTTGCGTGCTCGGATAAGGGTCTGGTATGGATTTTTGGGGGGACCCCACGCCAATTTTTTTTTACATTTTGGCGCGGGGTTCCCCTAAAATCCATACCAGACCTGAAGGGCCTGGTATGGAATTTAGGGGGACCCCCACGCCAGGTTTTTTTTAAATTTTGGTTCGGGGTTCCCCTGTGGGGAAATCCCATGCAGTTTTTATTAATGAACTTTTATGTGTATTGTCGGACCGGCAACTCATTAATAGCCGCGAGTAGTTTTAAATGACTTTTTTTCCTTTGAAATGTCATTTTGCTGTCAGACTGTTCTAAACACGGGAAACATGCGCCCCTTTACAGGCATACTATAGACACCCCCCAGGTATGAAATTTAAAGGAATATTACACTTTTATTGTTTGACTTTAAGCATTATTAAAATCACTGCTCCTGAAAAAATGGCTGTTTTTAAAACTTTTTTTGCATTGATATATGTCCCCTGGGGCAGGACCCAGGTCCCCAAACACTTTTTATGACAATACCATGCATATAAGCCTTTAAAATTATCACTTTTGATTTCTCCCATAGACTTTTAAAGGGTGTTCCGTGGCTTTCGAATTTGCCGCAAACACCCCAAATTGTTCGCTGTTTGGCGAACTGGCGAACAGCCGATGTTCAAGTCGAACATGAGTTCGACTCAAACTCGAAGCTCATCCCTAGTAAGGTTGCGGACCTTATCTTGCTGTTGCAGAGGGAGCAGAGGATGAAACATCTTTGGGAGGCCTTGCAGAAAGGTCTGTGCAATGCGTTCCCAGAGACTAGGAGGTTACAAACTCCTGTTCCTGGGCAACGTGTTGCTGAGGCTTTGGTCAGTCAAAGAAGGGGCAGTGGAGAAGGTGGCCGTCTGACCGATGCGTTCAATTTTTTAGACCACAGCTCCAAGGTATGATCGGTTCCAGCAACCATTGCCAGCGTCTGTTTTACATGTTGCAGGAATACCTACGGGCAAGATCTGACTTGGACACCTTTCCCACTGAAAATCCTCTGGGTTACTGGGTCTTGAGGATGGATCATTGGCCAGAGCTTGCACAGTATGCAATTGAGCTACTGGCCTGTCCTGCATCCAGCGTTCTTTCGGAACGCACATTCAGTGCTGCTGGAGGCTTTGTAACCGATCACAGGGTGCGTGTCCACCGACTCAGTTGATCGACTGACCTTCATAAAAATGAATCAATCAGTCTTGGATCACCACCAGCTACCAAGCACCTGATGCTGATGTAACCGAATAATTTTTCTTGAAATGTCAGATCCCTTCAAGACTGCCTATGCTGATGCTGAGTGACTATCCTGTTATGCTGAGTGATTATCCTCTTCTTCCTCAATGATCATGCTGATAGCTTGTAAGAACATTTTTGGCTCTGGGTGCCGCCACCAGTGGCTAAGGCCCAACTTTTCAGCGTGTAATTACAATTTTTGATGCAATACTTTGCAGCAGGGCTCATTCCTGCGCTCCAACTAGAGTATCTGTGAGGGGTTGCAGTGTTGTGGCACCAGCACCAGTGCCCAAGGCCCAAATTTTCAGCCCCTGTTTAACAGGGGCGTATAATTACAATTTTTGATCCAATACTTTGCAGCAGGGCTCATTCCTGCGCTCCAACTATAGCATCTGTGAGGGTTTGCAATGTTGTGGCACCAGTGTCTAAGGCCCAATTTTTCTGCCCCTGTTTAACAGGGACATGTAATTACAATTCTTGATCTAATATTTTCCCATTCCTGCGCCCACCAAGAGTAACTGTGAGGGCTTACAGTGTTGTGGCAACACCACCACCACCACCACCAAAGGCTCAATTTTTCTGCCCCTGTTCAACAATGGCATGTAATTACAATTCTTGATCTAATATTTCACAGCAGGGCCCGTTCCTGTGCCTACCAAGAGTAACTGAGGGCTTACAGTGTTGTGGCAACACCAACACCTAAGGCCCCAATTTCTACAGAGTATATAGGGCAGGCCCCTACTTTCAAACATCCAACTTACAAACGACTCCTACTTGCAAACGGAAGGAGACAACAAGAAGTGAGATGAAATCTAGCCCTAGGAAGGGAAATTCTCTCCTGTAAGAGTTAATATGGGAAAAACGTGTCTCCTCTCCACTGATGCTTTATCACCAATCCTTGTTTCACTAAAAACCCCAAATTTTCAAAAAACATTTGTCATTGGGACAGAAAGTGAGGTGAAATCTTCTTAAGAGGTGCATAGACAGCAAAACAAATGTTACAGGGGTGATAAAACTTCCCTATGTTTTCCAAAAAGCTTAAAAATCGATTTTTTGGCTGGAGCTATGATTTAAAAATGTACCAGTTCAAAATTACAAACAGATTCTACTTAACAACAAACCTACAGTCCCTGTCTTGTTTGCACCGCCTGTATACTGCTGTTCAGAGTATATAGGACCTGGGGGCCCCACGTCTTTCCTTTTTTTAATTTGGGTGTGGGGTTCCCCTTAAAGTGAAAGTAAACCCTCCTATCGTTTTCAGCCAAGGAAGCTGCCATCTTTGCCTCTGTTTAATCTACAACTGTCATGATGCTGCACATGTGATCAGTTATGACACCAGCCATTGGATGGTTTGACAGTTTGATTGACACCACAACCAATCGGAGTGTTACATTTCCGGCACGTGCCGGAAATGAAACTGTTTTATGGATGGGTTTACTTCCGCTTTAATACCCATACAAGACCCAAAGGGCCTGGTAATGGACTGGGGGGGGGTACCCATGCCATTTGTCTCACTGATTTTCATCCATATTGCCAGGACCCGACATCACATTAAAGCAGCAAGCAGTTTTAAATGACTTTTATTCCTCTAAAAATGTCATTTTGTGCAGGGACTGTTCTAAGCACGGGAAACACACGCCACTTTACAGGCATACTATAGACACCCCCCAGGTACGATATTTAAAGGAATATTTCACTTTTTTTTTTCACTTTAAGTATCATTAAAATCACTGCTCCCGAAAAACAGCTGTTTTTAAGACCCGGGTCCCCAAACCCTTTTTAGGACAATACCATGCAAATTAGCCTTTAAAATTAGCACTTTAGATTTTGAAAGTTCGAGTCCCATAGATTTTAATGGGGTTCTAAAGTTTGCGCGAACTTTCTGTCCGTTTGCAAGTTCTGGTGCAAACCGAACCAGGGGGTGTTCAGCTCATCCCTAGTGAAAATAAGCCAGTTACTGCAGTAGAGTGAATGAGCCCCTGCAGTGTTAATAAAGAGCAGAGTGAATAGCTGCAGAGAATGTGCAAGGTGAATGATAGTCACAGGATAGTTCCAGAATAGGAAAAGCTAAAGTAAGCTGTAATGGAAAGGGTGCCTGTAGCATTTGTACTTAAAACTGTAGTTTTGTAACTTTTGGAGATGTCAGTAAAAACGTGGCTGTGCCAGTAAATTTTGGGTGTCGTGTCAGTAAATTTCAATCTGGTAGGTTGGCAACACTGTGTCCAGCGCTGAGATCGGGAGGCTGCAATGAGGTTTGTTGTGGGGAGAGCAGAGATCATAAGAAAAACAGAAGAGATAAGGTGAATGAGGAGATGGGCAGGAAGATTGCTGTAAGGAGAGTCTAATTGTAGGATTGTACTGGGAGAAATGAGCAGACGGAGGAGCAAAGTGAAAGTAACTTATCTTAAACAAACACTGGGAGGGAGAGCAAGACAATGCAGTTAACCTATAGTTGAAGCGGCTAGAACAGAGCAGGAGGAGAATAACAGCCACTTTCGTCTGCCAAGCAGGAGAATCATCTGATGCTTCCAGTGCCCCCTTTTCACACAAATTAACACTGCACTCAGGGCAAGTGCCCCCTCTGCCCACCCCTTGTACCGGCACTGGTGTTAGTTGTTAACAGGTTACCGCCCGGCCAATGGGAGAATGAAGCCAAGGCTGGCCTCGCATTGAACCGGATTGATGTCATATGACGTCCTGCCAGATCGCGGGGCCGTGCAGCAGCGAGATCTGTCACCGGCTGCATCCACCAGACACAGCTGGTGACTGATCATTGTACCGGCCTGCTGCCAGTACCATGTGACCACTGTAACCAATCCCAGCAGGTCACATGACCGTTGTAAACAATGGATGGCTACCTTTCAAGCCATCTATTGTGTACAATTGTGTTGCTAGCTGTGATTGGTCACATTGATCACATGGTACAGACCGGGCCAATTACAGCCCATCTGTGCCATGTGATCAGCTGTGGCCAATCACAGCTAATCACAATAAAACAAACTCAATGAATCAATTTTATTCAGTAAAATGCCTGCATATAGCAAATTAAAAAAAAAAATTCCCCAGAGTAGTACAATGGTAACATTATGTTTCTCTGGTCACAGTGTGTTGAAAAAATAATTGTAAAAAAAATAAAAAATAAAAATTAATAGAAATATATATATTTTTTTTTTTACATACCAGTCAGTGTCCCTAATCACCTCCACATCCATTATATGACAACGCTGTACTGCACTGGTAACAGTAAAAGTTTTTTAATATCAGTAAAAGTTTTTTTAATATCTTCATTTTCCAAAAAATTTTGACAAAGAAATGACAACTTCAAAAAACTCACCATGCCTTTTACTAAATACCTTGGACTGTCTACTTTCCAGAAAGGGGTCATTTGGGGGGTATTTGTCCTGGCATTTTTGAATCTCTTTGTGTTATGAAAATATAGTCAATACATAGTTACATAGTTACATAGTAGGTGAGGTCGAAAAAAAAAAAATAAGTCCATCAAGTCCAACCTATGTGTGTGATTATATGTCAGTATTACATTGTATATATCCCTGTATGTTGCGGTCGTTCAGGCGCTTTTCTAATAGTTTCTTGAAACTATCGATGCTCTCCGCTGAGACCACCGCCTGTGGAAGGGATTTCCATATCCTTACTGCTTTTACAGTAAAGAACCCTCTACGTAGTTTAAGGTTAAACCTCTTTTCTTCTAATTTTAATGAGTGGCCACGTGTCTTGTTGAACTCCCTTCTGCGAAAAAGTTTTATCCCAATTGTGGGGTCACTAGTAGGGATGGGCCGAATGGACCACTGTTCAGTTCGCAGCTGAACTTTCGAACACCGCGAAAGTTCGGACCCGAATAACGAACCCCATTAAAGTCAATGGGACCCGTACGTCAAAAATCCAAAGTGCCCATTTTGAGCGCTTACATGCAAGTAATTGGGCATACAATGGTTATAGGGGTCCGGGTCCTGCCTTGGGGGACATGTATCAATAAAACAAAAGTTTGTGAAAAATGTCATTTTTAAATGAGCACTGATTTTTTGATTTTTAAAGTGAAAGCATAAAAATGAAAAATTCCTTCCATTATAGTGCCTGGGGAGTCCCCTTAGTCTACCTGTAAAGTGGCAGATCTGTACCATGTCTAGAATCTGCTGCAGCAATAATTGATAAAGCCAAAAAAATGAAATTTTCCCTGCAAGCTACCTTTATTTTGCTCAGCAACAGCTGGGAAGCCAGTGTGTATGATGAGGCCACAATGTAGTGCACTGGGAACAAGATTAGAGATTTTTTGGATACATTCTGGTGTCACTTTGACTTTGGATAGAAGTAACGGGTGCGTAAAATTGATCTTTGGGTGTCGGTGCTGCCTTCCCACCGTAACCCTATAGAGGTACTCTTAATTCAATAAATTTTTATTAAGAACATGTTTAGATATAAACATAAAGGTACAGTTAACATCGCAAGGGTGAACAATACTTGAAAAAATACTTATTACAATGGATTATCATTAGATCATGTATAATGCTTCTGGCAATGCAAAACAATAAGACATAGTATTCTTAGATCTTTCATAGATCTTTCATAGTGATTGTCCGACCTTCGGGTGCCCCAGGGGGAACATGCTGCACCGTGAAGAGTGGGATCTCACTGTTTACGTTAGTACTTCTCAAAATGACACTATCCAGGTGAAGTATAGCCAGTAAATAATAGTTATCTTGATTTGATTGCTCACATTGGATTATGATTCTAACGATAATTTAAAACATATATGATCATATTAAGGTTTAATAATAAAGAATAGAAGAGAATAAGGAAATTGGATGTGACTACTTGTAGTACATTGTGGTTCTAAGTTGGGGATTGTGACATAGTTTTGTTACTGCCATACCAGTCTATTCACGGTTTCCAGATCTGATATTTAGAACTGTAATTATTTTGAGAGGCAGCAAACAATCTCATATGTGATATGTAGATTAGTTGTCCTAATTATATCTGTGAGGGTTGGGAGCTCAGTTTTTGTCCAACGTCTTGTCAATTCTAATCGCGCACTTAGAAGAATCTGAGATACAAAGCTTCTATGGGAATGAGCGATAGTGTCTATTCCCAAAGATAGGATAGCCAAGCTTGGATCATGCGGTGTCTGAGAATTAGTTATATGGCCTATGAGATTTAAAATCTCCGACCAATGAACCTCTTTGGCCACATTGCCTCCAGCAAAGCGGGGACTTATGTGGATCAAAACCGGCTAATCTTGTAGGGGTTAGGTACCATCGTAGAAATATTTTTTGGTATAATTCCCATAAATTAATGCTCTTAGTGGCTTTATAAATGGATGTAATGGCATATTTCCATTGATCAGATGTGTAGGAAACTTTTAAGTCTATTTCCCAAGTTCTCATAGAGGGAGTCTTGGTAAATACGTTTTTTTGGTGAAGAAAGTTGTAGAACATGGATATACCTTTAGTGGAAGTATTAGAGTTGGTGAAGTAAAGGAACATCCGCCAAGATATAACAGTGGATTTCTCTGTAGTGGAGGATAGTAAGTGTGAGATTTGGGTATAGGTATAGTGGTCCTTGGATTCTAAACTACCGTATGTTCAATCTGAAGTGATCGAAAGGTTTTGGTTGTGGGGCCTATTTGAATATCTGCATTGGTGGTAATACCTTTGGATACCCAGTGTTTAACATTTTAGGTTCGGAAATAGCAATTGTAGACTAGTGATTGGAAGCTGAATAGTTTTAGAATTAGTATCTACTAGAGGGGTATTTAGAAGTAGTTTCCATGCTTGGAGAGAAGCTTTCATAGTAGGCGATAGGTTTGGTGGATGATGAGTCTGCTGGATAGTAATAGGTCATACAGTTTGAAATTGGGGCATTTGGTAAGATTCTAATTCCTGCCATCTTGAGATTTGATCCCCTGGAAACCAATATTTCAGTTGGGCCAAAATTGCTGCCGTCTCATAGTCTGTATGTGTCCCACTCCCCCCGCTACCCTAAATTTAATTAATTTTTGAAAGGCGCATCTAGCTTTCTTCCCTTGCCAAAGGAATTTATTTGTCATTGACTGCGCTGTATAAAAGAAACTTCCTGGGACCGGAATAGGGAGGGCTCTGAACAGGTAAATGAATTGGGGTAGCAATATAATTTTAAAGGCCGCTGGACGGCCAGACCAAGTTGATTCTGCCCTATTTAGATCCTGGAGTTTCAAGGTGAGTTTGTGAAGAAATGGAGAATAATTAACCTCCACCAAATGATCCACATTTGCTGTTAATGTAATTCCATAATTATTTTATTCCTTCTTTACTCCAAGTGTAGGGATATTGTGCTTTAAGCTTATTGCTGGTAGAAGTATCAATTCCTAAACCTAATATATAAGATTTACTATCGTTAACTTTGTAATAGAAAACCTGATTAAATAACTTCAGTGCTTCATGTGTCGCAGCCAGGGAGGAGCCCACCTCCGTCATGATCGCAATCACATCATCTGCAAATAGACTGATGGAATGTGTGCGTTTACCTATTGGAAATCCTTTTATGTTTTGGTGAGTCCTAATATAAATGGCTAGAGGTTCCATTAATAGATTAAATATTAAGGGAGATAAGGGACACCCTTGCCTCATACCATTGTATATATTGAATGGAGCTGAAAGAATACCAGACATATAGACCTTGGCTGATGGTTGAGAATATAAGGCCAAAATAGCAGATAATACATTACCAGCAAATCCAAAGGATTCCAATACCCTGGCCAGATACAGCCAATGTACTCGATCAAAGGCCTTCTCCACATCCAAAGTTAGGAGCAGAGAAGGCCTCTGCTGCACCTGTGCTAAGTGTATGATATTTATTTTACGGCGCGTGGCATCTGAAGTTTGTCTATTTTTCGTAAAACCTGTTTGGTCCGGGTGAATGAGTGTGGGTAGAATATTAACAAGGCGTAGGGCTATAAGTTTGGCGTAGAGTTTTAGATCAATGTTCAATAAATAAATAAATAATAATGATATTGGTCTGAAGTTTGAAGGAGAAGTGGGCTCCCTCCCCGGCTTAGGCAAGGTAACGATTAAAGCTTCAAGCATTTCAGGCTGAAAAGAGGCAGAGGCAGCCGCAGTTTGAAATATTTGTAATAGGAAAGGAGATAACAAGGACTTAAATTCCCTGTAATATTCTCCACTGAAACCATCTGGGCCTGGTGATTTATTCAGGGGGAGCGAATCCATGGCCTTATGTATTTCTTCCTCATGAAATGGGAGATTTAAGGATCGGAGCTGATCTGATGTTAATTTAAGTATGGGTAATTTGTCTAAGAATTGATTAATGGTCTCAGGAGTAGGTTGAATAGTGGATGGGTCATCTTTTAAATTGTACAAAGTACCATAATAGTAGCTGAAAGCATCTGCGATTTTTTTGAGGATGATATTCTTTCTGTTTGGTTTTAGGATGAATTATATATGGTACTTTATATTTGTATCTATGGCCCTTGAGGGTTTGTGCTAAAAGTTTCCCAGCTTTGTTACCAGTAGCATAATAATTCATCCTAAGTCTTTTGGGTTTTTTTCAAAGTTTTCAAGCAGGTGTAATCGAAGATCAGATCTGAGTGCTGTCAATTTCAGGGAGAGGGTTGGAGAGGGTTTATGTTTGTTTTGAGTCTCTAATTCAGAAATTTCTTTTGTCAACTCGTTAAGTCGCTGCTGCCTCTGCCTCTTAATTCTCGCTCCCATTTGTATGAAAATGCCCCTCAGAAACGCTTTGTGGGCATTCCACAACATAAAAGGGCTTAGTACTGAGCCCTCATTTTCAGCAAAAAAGTTCCTCAGATGGGTACGCATCTTTTCTTTCCACTCCCGCTGTTGTAATATAAAAGTGTTAAGTCTCCAGACTGGACTCAATCTAGAGGAAGTAGAATCTGTTATAGATAGAACTATTGACGCTTGGTCAGACCATGTTATAGAGTTTATAGTAACTGCTTCGGTTTGCATCAAAACGCGTCGATCCACCAAGAAGAGATCAATTCTAGTGTACACCCGATGAAGTGAGGAGAAGAATGTAAAGTCTTTCTCCCCAGCGTGAAGACAACGCCAGACATCATATAGATTTTGCTTATAGAGGGACGGTAATAGAGTTGGGTGATGGCGGGTAGTTTTGGATGTAGAATCCATTGTGGGATCAGGGGTGGCATTAAAATCCCCGCACAGCACAAGTAGGCCTTTTTTGTGCAATTCAACCTTTTTCATCAGCTTGTTGAAGAAGTGCACTTGGTGCTTGTTAGGGGAATAAACATTCCCTAAAGTGTAGGTAATAGAGTTCAGATCACATATTAGTATTAGGAACCTACCCAGAGGGTCTTGAATCTGTTCGTGTAGCGTAAATGCTACAGAGTCACGGATGGCTGTTAAAACTCCTTTGGTTTTTGAATCCGCGTTGGCGGTAAACACATGGGGGAAGCTTCTATGAGATCACTTCGGTGGTGCTTGTTTGTTGAAATGAGTTTGAGCACATTAAATGTCACTGTAATGCGAGAGTGCCTCCTTCCACAGGGACTTTCATTTCACAGGGTGATTAAGCCCTCTAGCATTGATAGATATTATGTTAATTGGCATGAGTGAAAAGTGGGGTATCTGCTCGTAGAATAATAAAGGTCACTTGTAGGGTGTTTGAGGCCCTTTTGGATGGTGTAGTCATGGTAGTGTGTCATGGTCAAATTACTTTTACAAGAGGTTTGTTGCTGTACTTACAAATGGGGGTTGGATCAGGTCAGTCTGTGTGCGAGTATCCCAAGTAAGTTCATCATGCATCAGTTCTGCTCGTAGTCTGTCTGGAGCATGTGGAGTCTCTTGGTATCGTTGACATCCAAAAAGTAAATGAGAAAAGCATAGAAGTAACATAGACGAGAACAAAAAAAAAATAGAAGGAACAAAAAAACATGGAGTGAGCTTCATTCACACCACAACTAATGTAACATGTAAGAAGGGTGTAAACCAACCGAGGGCAGCATTGTGCTGCAATATACAATTGGGGGATAAGTTTGATTGTGTAGATTTAGGTGTCATTTTCTAGGGACAAAGGTAGAGAGAGCCCATCCGGCCTCTATTTAAATATGAGATTTGGCATTCCTGGAGGTAACTTGTTTCCACTCCTGTTCCAGTCGGTGTGGGGTGCTGGTTGATATCTTTTCACCTTCAGCGTCTGGTAAGATGCCCCATTCTTTGAGGAGGGCAATGCCCTTCTCCAGGGATGTCACTATATAGGTATGATTGTCTCTTGTGATGGAAATTTTGGTCGGGTAGCCCCAACGGTAAGCAATTTTATGGTTGCGCGGAATTTTCGTCACCATATAAGCTTTTCCGTTTTTGTAATGTGTATTGTGATAGGTCAGTGAAAAACTGTAATTGCTGGTATTGTGGTGGGATTTGCTCCTGTTTTCTCATTGTTGTCCTAAGGTGCTCTTTAACATGAAAAAAGTGCAGCCTAAGCAGCACATCTCTCGGCACTTGCTCTGATAGATGGGACGGCTTAGGTAAAAGATGGATCCTGTTAATCGTGACATCTAAGTCTGTAAGACTTGGTATGAGCACTTTAAACATGGTAGCGGCATAGAGGAGCAGGTCAGACTGTTGCACTGATTCGGGGATCCCCCTGATTTTCGGGTTATTCCTTCTGGACCTGTCCTCCATGTCCGCCAGTTTTGCTTTAGGCCAGTCAATGTCAGCTTCCCTTTCATCATGGGCATTGACTAAGTCATTTATGGTGGTAGCATATTCCTCCATCTTTGTCTCAATATGGTCCACTCTGCTCCCTATCTCTTGTATATCTCTGTTAAAACGGTGCATAAATGTAGCCATATCAGATTGCAGTGTACTCCGTAGTGAAAGAAACATATCTTTGAGTACTGTGTCTAATACAGGCTGGTTCTGCGTGGGGAAAGATTCAATAGATTCTGGTAAGTATCTCGTGTTCTCCCCAGAATCTGAGGCCGGGCTCCCAGCCGGGCTCAATCCACTGTCATCCAGCCTAGCTTTCGTTTTGGCCGGGCTGCGGGAGGATGGGGTAGGAGGACAGTATGATTTATCACTGGGGGATCTGTCATTAGGGGAGCGATTATCTTTCTTAGATGCTTTTTTCTTAGATGAGGCTTTCTGAGGTGGATAGGCCTTGGCGCCATCTTGCCCGTCTCCCTTGCCGTTCAGTGGATAAAAGTCCATTAGGCGCTGGGGTCTACGGTTCATCTGCTGCTTCTCGGACATGGTCGCGGGGTATCCAGGCTCTATCGCAATTGGATCGGGGTGAAAAGCTGTCATGAAAGACGTCCTCTTAGTTCAGCCGTCGGCGGAAGATTGGTTAACAGAACTACTGTCAATAGAGCCAGAGGACGCATGCGGAGGCTAGTTGGTGCGAACGGACGCATGCGGGTGCGTGCTAATACGAGCGGGTGTACGCGGGTACACGATGATATGAACGGGCACGTACGATCGGTACTCGGGCGTGCACGTGTGCACGCGGATGCGCACAGATGTGCAGTGTGACAGCTTTTGGTGCCATTAGGCCTATTTAAAAGGAGCCTGTCAGCATGCTTCCTTGCTGTCCGGTCTACAGCATTCCCTGTGACCCTAAGCTATCCAGTATACCTGCTTACCTGATTCCTGTTACCCGGCTTGTTCCTGACTTCTCCTGTTTGCTGCCAGTCCCCGACCTCGGCTTGTCTGACGATTCTCCTGCCTCATCCTTCGGTTGTTACCTGCCTGTCTGTTGCCGATCCGGTCCGTGCCCTGACTACTCTCCTGATTCCGTTTGGTACCTGCTCTGCTTGCCTGTGTTTGACCCGGCCTGTCTGACTTCGCTAGTGCTTCCAGTGGTACTACAGAACACCTCCCTGCTGCCTGTTTGTTCCTGGGTTCCTGCTAGCTACAGTGCTTCTCTATCCAGTCAACAGTTCCAGTGTTCCTGCCAGAGTTCCGGTTCATCTACCAGTTGTTCCAGTGCTCCAGTTGTACTACAGAACACCTCCCTGCTGCCTGTTGTTCCTGAGTTCCTGCCAGCTACAGTCCTTCTCTGCTCTATCGGTGGATCCGGTGTTCCTGTCAGTCCTCCTGCTGCTGCACCAGAGGTCCGGATCAGCTCTACACCTGCCACTTGCCAAGCACTTGTGGCCCCCTGCGCTCTTGAGTCCCTGTCTTCTCTATCAGGGGCTCTCGAACCAGAGGCACACGAGAGGCTACTCCTTGCATTCTGGGCTCCACCACCAGATACGTGACAAAAGCTGTATGGATGGGTCGCTTAGTGTCGCTAATGTCCCGGTTGTTCTGGAGCTTCGGGCTCACACGTCCATTCGGCTCCCGTGCTAGGCCACACCCCCCTATATAGGTACTGTTGATGAAAGCAAGAATTGGCCTTGCTGTAAAAAAATAGCAATGATATGCACCTGTCAAACAGGTGCAGAAAAATTGGTCTATAGGTGTCGGTGGTGCCTTCCCACCGTAACCCCATAGAGGTACTCTTGATGAAAGCAAGAATTGGCCTTGCTGTAAAAAATTGCAATGATATGCACCTGTCAAACAGGTGCAGAAAAATTGGTGTTTGTGTGTCGGTGGTGCCTTCCCACCATAACCCTATAGAGGTACTCTTGATGAAAGCAAGAATTGGTCTTGCTGTAAAAAATTGCAATGATATGCACCTGTCAAACAGGTGCAGAAAAATTACTTTTTGGGTGTTGGGGGCGCCTTCCCACCGTAACCCTATAGAGGTACTCTTGATGAAAGCAAGAATTGCTCTTGCTGTAAAAAATTGCAATGATATGCATCTGTCAAACAGGTGCTGAAAATTTGGTCTTTGGTGTTAATTGTGCCCATGAAACCTATACCAACACCCTCAAAGCTAGGCAGCCTCGAAGTCCTGCAGAGATTCCACATCCCAAAAAGACTTAATCAGTGACAGGGGCTTCATCAGGGGCTGTGTAAACTTTCCAAGTCTAAGGGCGGACATGAGGTTTGAGACATTATCGGACACCACCATTCCTGGCTCCAGCTGGCGTGGTGTGAAACACCTCTGGGCCTGACCCTGCAGAGCTGCAAGAATCTCTGCTCCGGTGTGGTTCCTGTCCCCTAAACACACCAGCTGAAGTACTGCATGGTACCTTTTAGCCTGACTCTAGGAATAGCCCTTTGAACGCTTAGGGGGTACCTGATGTTCATAGGACAATTCTGCAGGTGAGGGCATGGAGGTGGCGGAGGAGGAGGGGGTAGAGCTCACAGGTCTGTCATCATCACCACCAGCTGTATGGAGACATGGGGGCACAACAACCTGCAGCACCGAGCCCTGTCCTGCATCCTTTCGAGTTGCAAGCAGCGTTACCCAGTGTGCTGTGAACAAAACATATTGTCCCTGCCCATGCTTGCTGGACAACGTGTCAGCAGTAAGGTGGATTTTACGGCTGACTGCCTTGCCCAATGATGCCAGAACATTCCCTTCTACGTGATGGTAGAGAGATGGAACGGCCTTACTTGAAAAGTAGTAGCGACTGTGAACCTGCCATTGTGATACAGCACATTGTGCGAATTCACGGAAGGGGGCAGAATCAACCAGGCTGAAAGGCAGAAGTTGGAGAGCCAACAGCTTTGACAAGCTTGCATTCAGACGCTGGGCATGTGGGTGGCAGGACTATTTTTTTTTCCTCTGCTGCAGATGGGGTAGAGAAATTTGCCTGCTACAGTCTACAGCTGGTGGTGTGCTGCTGGCAGATGTGCTGCTAGGACCTGGGACACCCTGTGCTATACCATCATCCCTGTCAGTGAAAGCTGCTGAAAAGTAATGACTCGGTATCACAGGAGCAGACTGAAGTGGGTAAGGTGGAGGAGGAGGGACAGATTTTGTGTGGCTTTTAGGTGCTCTTGCCAACAGGCTGGGTGGTTGGACGTTAAATGCCTTGTTAGGCATGTGTTACCCAAATGGTTGGTGTTTTTGCCACGTTTGATGTGCCTGAGACACAGTTTGCAGATAGCAACAGTGCAATCTGCTGCAGATGTGCTGAAAAAGGCCCAGACAGCTGAGCTTTGCGGAGTAGATAACAGCTGCAGAATGTGATGCAATAGGGTGGCTGCTCTCTACTTTTTCTTGATGTCGGCCTCCTCTCATCTTCAGTTTCCTCCTCTGCTCTATCTGGCACCCATGAAACATCAGTGACCTCATCATCATCATCATCATCTCCATCTCCTCCATCTTCATAATTGCCACTGGAGACAACTTGGCAATACGCTGCGGCTTGGGGAACATGAATCCCAATTTGTCTACCAGTGTTCCTCCCTGTCTCTAGGCTCATGTTCCTGTCATCCTCAACCTCAGAACAAACATCTGAATCCAGTAATGGCTGGGCATCATCAAGGGGAAAGTGGCTGACGCTGTGGTCAAATAACTCAGCTGACTCCTCAATGGCTGATGTTGGGGCTATGGCGGGAATAGATGTGGACAAGGAGGCAGATTTATCTACTCTGGCAACTGCAGGGGACTGCACACTTGTCTCTGCTTGTGTGGCAGAGGATGAGGAGGATGAGGAAGGTTTAGTAAGCCAGTCCACCACCTCCTCTGCATGCTGTGGCTGGATAGCACGGGCAAACTCACTAAAAAGAGGAAATGATGCCCTGCCTGAGGACTGACCACCTTGTCCACCTTTGCCTGTGGACACATTTGTTGCTGGCCCCCTTACAGTGCCAAGGGAATGTCTGCCTTTCCTTGTTGTCCTCCCAGACATTTTTGTGAGGGAGGGGGCGGTGCTTATAAGCAAATGTAAAGAAGAAGTTGAAATCTGTACATAGATGCACTTTATTCAATGTAAAGAGGTGTTTGGTGCACTTTAATTTGAGTACTCACACTACACAGACACACTCCACGGATACACTATAATATACTACAATATAATGCGCCAAACATACAGTGACGCACAGAACTATTTGGTGGTAAATTGGCAGTAATGCACACAGACGTAAATGGCGTTAAATTGGCAGTAACGCACACAGAACTATATGGTGTTAAACTGGCAGTAACGCATACAAAACAATATGGCATTAAACTGGCAGTAACG
Source organism: Aquarana catesbeiana (assembly GCF_042186555.1). Lineage (NCBI taxonomy): Eukaryota > Metazoa > Chordata > Amphibia > Anura > Ranidae > Aquarana > Aquarana catesbeiana. Next base: position 702,928,866 of record NC_133326.1, read on the forward strand.
CACGCAAAACTATATGGCGTTAAACTGGCAGTAACACACACAGAAGTAAATGGCGTTAAACTGGCAGTAACGCACACAAAACGATATGGTGTTAAACTGGCAGTAACGGACACAAAACGATATGGCGCTAAACTGGCAGTAACGCACGCGAAACTATATGGAGTTAAACTCGCAGTAATGCACACAGAATTAAATGGCGTTAAAATAGCAGTAAAACAATCAAATAGACGGTGTTCAACCGTCACTACACTGACGCTATCTGAACTGTCCCTACTCTAGCTATACACTAATGTAAAGATTACTGACACGGTCTCACTACACTACACTGAAACTATCCAAGCTGTCCCTACTCTAGCTGCACACTATGCAAAGCTGAATGATGGTCCTCTTCACTACACTCACACTATCTCTAGACTGACAATTGAAGCAAAATAGCACAGTATAGAAAACTAACTAACTAATAGCACTGAACAGAGCCCTTTTCTATCTCTCTCCTTGCCAAAATCACACTGAAATGGCTGCCATTGAAAGAATAATTTTATACTGTGGGGCGGGAATAAGCCATGATTGGATAAAGTCATGATGACAGTGTCCAATCATGACTCTGGCAGTGCTCTGTGCCCTGATTGGCTGAAGCTTTCACTGCTTCGGCCAATCAGGGCTTGCAGTGCACTGTTCAGCGCTGCAATGCATTGTGGTCGGTTCGGGGGGGGCGAACAAACGGTCGAAAGACCCATTTGTTCGGCTGTTCGCTGAACGACCGAACAACGAAAGTTCGGCCTGAACTTATGCTCGGGCCAAACCGTTCGCCCATCCCTAGTCACCAGTAGGGATGAGCTTCGAGTTCGAGTCGAACTCATGTTCGACTCGAACATTAGCTGTTCGCAAGTTCGCCGAACAGCGAACAATTTGGGGTATTCGCGGCAAATTTGAATGCCGCAGAACACCCTTTAAAAGTCTATGGGAGAAATCAAAAGTGCTAATTTTAAAGGCTTATATGCAAGTTATTGTCATAAAAAGTGTTTGGGGACCCGGGTCCTGCCCCAGGGGACATGGATCAATGTAAAAAAAGTTTTAAAAACAGCGTTTTTTTCAGGAGCAGTGATTTTAATAATGCCTAAAGTCAAACAATAAAAGTGTAATATCCCTTTAAATTTCGTAGCTAGGGGGTGTCTATAGTATGCCTGTAAAGGGGCGCATGTTTCCCGTGTTTAGAACAGTCTGACAGCAAAATGACATTTGGAAGGAAAAAACCCATTTAAAACTACCCGCGGCTATTGCATTGCCGACAATACACATAGAAGTTCATTGATAAAAACGGCATGGGAATTCCCCACAGGGAAACCCCAAACCAAAATTAAAAAAAAAAAAGACGTGGGAGTCCCCCTAAATTCCATACCAGCCCCTTCAGGTCTGGTATGGATATTAAGGGGAACCCCGCGCCAAAAAAAAAAAAAAAAACGCCCCCCCAAAAATCCATACCAGACCCTTATCCGAGCACGCAACCTGGCAGGCCACAGGAAAAGAGGGGGGGACGAGAGTGTGGCCCCCCCCTCCTGAACCGTACCAGGCCACATGTCCTCAACATTGGGAGGGTGCTTTGGGGTAGCCCCCCAAAACACCTTGTCCCCATGTTGATGAGGACAAGGGCCTCATCCCCACAACCCTGGCTGGTGGTTGTGGGGGTCTGCGGGCGGGGTGCTTATCGGAATCTGGAAGCCCCCTTTAACAAGGGGACCCCCAGATCCCGGCCCCCCCCTGTGTGAAATGGTAAGGGGGTACTTACCCCTACCATTTCACTAAAAAACTGTCAAAAATGTTAAAAATGACAAGAGACAGTTTTTGACAATTCTTTTATTTAAATGCTTCTTCTTTCTTCATCTTCTTCTTCTTCTGGTTCTTCTGGCTCTTCTGGTTCTTCCTCCGGCGTTCTCATCCAGCATCTCCTCCGCGGCATCTTCTATCTTCTTCTCCTCGGGCCGCTCCGCACCCATGGCATGGGGGGAGGCTCCCGCTCTTCTCTTCATCTTCTTCTTCATCCTCTTCTCTTCTTCCTTCTTCTCTTCTTCTCTTCTTCATTTTCTTCTCCAGGCTGCTCCGCATCCATGCTGGCATGGAGGGAGGCTCCCGCTGTGTGACAGCGTCTCCTTGTCTGACGGTTCTTAAATAACGGGGGGAGGGGCCACCCGGTGACCCCGCCCCCTCTGATGCACGGGACATGACGGGACTTCCCTGTGGCATTCCCCGTGACGTCAAAGGGAAGTCCCGTCAAGTCACCGTGTGTCAGAGGTGGGCGGGGTCACCGGAAGAGGATGAAGAAGAAGATGAAGAGAAGAGCGGGAGCCTCCCCCCATGCCATGGGTGCGGAGCGGCCCAAGGAGAAGAAGATAGAAGACGCAGCGGAGGAGATGCTGGACGAGAACGCCGGAGGGAGAACCAGAAGAGCCAGAAGAACCAGAAGAAGATGAAGGAAGATAGAAGAAAGAAGAAGCATTTAAATAAAGAAATTGTCAAAAACTGTCTCTTGTCATTTTTAACATTTTTGACAGTTTTTTTTTGTGAAATGGTAGGGGAAAGTACCCCCTTACCATTTCACACAGGGGGGGGTGGGATCTGGGGGTCCCCTTGTTAAAGGGGGCTTCCAGATTCCGATAAGCCCCCCGGCCGCAGACCCCCACCGGCCAGGGTTGTGGGGATGAGGCCCTTGTCCTCATCAACATGGGGACAAGGTGTTTTGGGGGGCTACCCCAAAGCACCCTCCCAATGTTGAGGGCATGTGGCCTGGTACGGTTCAGGAGGGGGGGCGCACTCTCATCCCCCCCTCTTTTCCTGCGGCCTGCCAGGTTGCGTGCTTGGATAAGGGTCTGGTATGGATTTTTGGGGGGACCCCACACCGTTTTTTTTTTTGGCGCGGGGTTCCCCTTAAAATCCATTCCAGACCTGAGGGGTCTGGTATGGAATTTAGGGGGAACCCCACGTCATTTTTAAAAAAAAAAATTTTGGCCGGGGTTCCCCTTAATATCCATACCAGACCTGAAGGGCCTGGTATGGAATTTAGGGGGACTCCCACGTCATTTTTTTTTTTTAATTTTGGTTCGGGGTTTCCCTGTGGGGAATTCCCATGCCGTTTTTATCAATGAACTTCTATGTGTATTGTCGGCAATGCAATAGACGCGGGTAGTTTTAAATGGGTTTTTTCCTTCCAAATGTCATTTTGCTGTCAGACTGTTCTAAACACAGGAAACATGCGCCCCTTTACAGGCATACTATAGACACGCCCCAGGTACGAAATTTAAAGGGATATTACACTTTTATTGTTTGACTTTAAGCATTATTAAAATCACTGCTCCTGAAAAAACGGCCGTTTTTAAAACTTTTTTTTGCATTGATCCATGTCCCCTGGGGCAGGACCCGGGTCCCCAAACACTTTTTATGACAATAACTTGCATATAAGCCTTTAAAATTAGCACTTTTGATTATTCATGTTCGTGTCCCATAGACTTTAACGGTGTTCGCGTGTTCGAGCAAACTTTTTTCCTGTTCGCATGTTCTGGTGCGAACCGAACAGGGGGGTGTTCGGCTCATCCCTAGTCACCAGTATGGTATTTGTATATTGAAATCATATCCCCTCTCAAGCGTCTCTTCTCCAGAGAGAATAAGTTCAGTGCTTGCAACCTTTCCTCATAACTAATATCCTCCAGACTCTTTATTAGCTTTGTTGCCTCTTTGTACTAGCTCCATTTCCAGTACATCCTTCCTGAGGACTGGTGCCCAATACGTGAGTACTTGTCCTGAACCGTGGAGTAGTATGTGAAGTCACGGCCCCCTGGGTGTAGTGTTCTCCAGGCATCGACTAATGTCATGGACCGTAGTAGTTCTTTGAATCGTTTAAGCATGTTATATTTGATACTTGAGTGTCCATTTGAGGTGTCTGCAGAGGGGTTCAGGGGTACGTTAAAGTCACCTCCTAGAATGATACATCCTGTTGCGAACCATTTGAGTTCTTCTATAATATATTTACAGAAATAAATCTGTGAAGTATTGGGGAAGTAAACGTTGGCATACAGTATGTAATAGGTCTGCCTGCTAGCGTATCTTTGAGAAAAAAGGTATCTGCCTTCTGGATCACATAGTTGTTGTTCAAGAACAAATGGTGTCTCTTTTTTCACCAAAATGGACACTCCTTTGGTTTTAGATGTGGAGGTAGTGGCATGGAAAACTTTTGTGAAGTGTTTGTTAAATTTGGGATATGCGAGGTGCGGAAGTGGGTTTCCTGCAGGAAAACCCACTTGTGGGTTGGCTTTTTTGAATTCACGTAAAAGTGAAATTCTTTATTTTGGGTATGTTTAGGCCTCTGCAATTAAAAGAAATCACTGTAGGATCTCTCCCAAGGGCAGAGAAAGCCATTGTGAGTTGGGTTAAAATCTGATCTGAGAGGCAGTGTGTAAAATTACGTAAATAACTACTTGTGGGGTGCATGGGAGGAGCTATAGGGCAACCCACGTATTATAAACAAATAGGTTTGTAAAAACTATATAATTAACCTTTCTACTGAATTCTGGAATGTAAAACAAATTGACATAGATCTCCCTTATGGTGGCACCGAGAGAGAGGGGTATGATTGGGGTCACTTCAGTGTGTGATTCCCATGTAAGAGATTCACAAAGGAAATGTAACTATTTCCAAAATGTAGCCCAATCAGAGTGTGAAAGTAGGCAGAATATAATGAACGTGCATAAAATGTTCAGTTTCAGGAAGTATTCAGTCTCTTTCTGGAGTAAGAAGTTGTAGTCCATGATGCACTATACTAGATATTCAACCGTCATTCCATGGAAGGGCTATTTCAAAGGGGAGTTAGTTCTATCCTTTACTGAAAATGGCTTAACATCAACAGATACTGGGAGTGGTTACAGATTTTGCGGGGTAGTGTTCATCTAAAACTGCAGGGGGGGTGGTTGACTTAAGGAGTGTTGTATACAGGGCTGGACTGGGACAAAAATTTGGCCCTGGACTTCATCCAGACTGGCCCACTTTATATTTGAATGTCCCCCATCAGAGTCCCCCTTGCATTAGAGTGTCCCCCATCAGCGCCCCCCTTCAGAGTCCCCCTTGCATCAGTGCCCTCCATCAGAGCCCCCCTTGCATCAGAGTGTCCCCCATCAGAGTCCCCCTTGCATCAAAGAGTCCCACTTGCATTAGAGAGTCCCCCTTGCATCAGAGTGTCTACAATCAGTGCCCCCCCTTCAGAGTCCCCCTTGCATCAGTGCCCCCATCAGAGTCCCCCTTTCATCAGAGAGTCCCCCATCTGAGTCCCCCTTGCATCAGAGAGCCCCCCTTGCATCAGAGTGTCCCCCATCAGAGCCCCCCTTGCATCAGAGTGTCCCCCTTGCATCAGAGTGTCCCTCTTGCATCAGTGTCCTCTTTCAGAGTCCCCCTTGCATCAGAGAGTCCCACTTGCATCAGAGTGTCCCCCATCAGAGTCCCCCTTGCATCAGAGAGTCCCCCTTACATCAGAGTGTCCCCCATCAGAGTCCCCCTTGCATCAGAGTGTCCCCATCTCCTCCCTCTCCCACGTGTACTCACAGCTCTCCAGAATGAAGGCAGCTTCTCTTCCTCTCTCCAGTCATGTGATAAGTGACAAGTGATAAGGGGAGAGAGGAAGGAAAGTCTGCTGGCTGTCTCCCATGCAGGCTGGAGGGAGCAGAAATCCTAATCCTCTTTCCAGCAATTGTTGGCAGCTGCTCCTTGGTGACAGGAATGAAATCGCTATCATTCCTATCAGTGATGAGCGGCTCCAGGAATGCGCCTGACCAGCCCCCTGAGCCATCGGCCCACCGGGAAACTAAAGGTAGTCCCGATGGTCAGTACATGCCTGGTTGTATACAAGTATCAATGTGGTTGGGGTGTCCCTTTGGAAACCCGAGTAAGTCATCAATGGAAATGTGGGATAATCTTGACCTGGAGTCAAGTGGTAAACCTTTTCCAGATCTTGTCTCTAGCCCTAAGATGTGGTCGAGTCTATGATCCTAAAGGTTCCAGACCTATACTCAAAGTTCAGAGTTGGATCAGGTAAATGCAACATACATTACAATGCTTGAAGATTAAACAGTTCAGAAGATGTATCTAGGTCCTGGTGTCCTGGGAGACTTGGATTGGTATGATACCCGTCCTGGGGTTCCATTATATTTATTTGCCTTAGATTTCTTGTGTGGCTGCTTAGATGGTGGGAAGAGAGGTGAAGGTGGAGGACTGTTGGGTATTTCCGGGGATCTGAATTCCGCATACCACTCTGGGACATAGACCTGTATGGCATCACAGAATGTTGGAAGGTCTTCTGGTGTGCAGAGTAGGTGGGCTTTGCCATTGTATGTAACGCTGAGGGCAAAAGGAAACTTCCATCTGTATGAATGTTCTTTATTTTTAATGGTGACCAGCAGGGAGTGCAAGGCCCTTCTGTTTCTAAGAGTGATAGGGAGACATCTTGAGAGAGAATAATGGCGTCAGTGTTAAACAGAATTTGATTGTTCAATCTCGCTTTCTCCAAAATTTCTTCCTTCATGGGAAAATTCATCAAACAGCAGATTACGTCTCATGGAGGAGAGGTGTCCAGACCTTTAGGGCGGAGAGCTCTGTAAGCTCTGAAAAATTCAATGGAGGCATCTTCTGGTCTTTCTAATAGGTTGTTAAAAATCTTTTGAACAGCTTGTTTGATTTGTTCAGGAGGGACAGGTTCTGGGACTCCTCTCACCCTGATGTTATTGTGTCTGAAACGATTGTTTAAGTCTTCTGTTTGGCTGTTCATCTCAATAAGATGTGCAGTATGGGAGTCAGTAGTATGCACCAAGCGCTGTATAGATCTGTCTCTGAGATTTCCAGCCCTTTCTGTAGAGGCAGGCTTCTCTGCCAGCACTAATAGATCTGCTTTATCTGTGATAGCTGTGGTAAATTATGTGGTCGGTGCGCCGATCCGATCACTGTCACGGATGGGGGTGACACCATCGCGGTCGGATATCTCTTACTACTAGATGGTATCACCCCTCTGGCGGTCCGCACCCCCCCCCAAACCCCCATAGCGACGCAAGATATAAAAGATGAGGTTGCATCGAGTAAATACCCAATATGTCAAGTCTTCAAATTGTGTGTGCCTGTGATACCAATAGGGGTGGCTTTAGGCCTGTGCAGGTCATTTTAGAGTTAACAGTAATTGATATCCCTAGAATTATTGCTGTCACCCCAGTGTGCATTGTGATGTGTAACCTGTTCAGCACAAATGTTTTAGTACATAGTCACACCCAACACATGGTTTTACATACACTATATTACCAAAGGTAGTGGGACGCCTGCCTTTACACGCACATGAACTTTAATGACATCCCAGTCTTAGTCCGTAGGGTTCAATATTGAACAGCTATAACAGCTTCAACTCTTCTGGGAAGGCTGTCCACAAGGTTTAGGAGTGTGTCTATGGGAATGTTTGACCATTCTTCCAGAAGCACATTTGTGAGGTCAGGCACTGATGGTGGATGAGAAGGCCTGGCTCATAATCTCTGCTCTAATTCATCCCAAAGGTGTTCTATCGGGTTGAGGTCAGGACTCTGTGCAGGCCATTCACGTTCCTCCACCCCAAACTCGCTCATCCATGTCTTTATGGACCTTGTTTTGTGCACTGGTCCAAATCATTTGGTGAAGGGGGAACTATGGTGTGGGGGTTGTTTTTCAGGGGTTGGGCTTGGCCCCTTAGTTCCAGTTAAAGGCGTCTGCATACCAAGACATTTTGGACAATTTCATGCTCCCAACTTTGTGGGAACAGTTTGGGGATGGCCCCTTCCTGTTCCAACATGACTGCACACCAGTGCACAAAGCAAGGTCCATAAAGACATGGGATAGCGAGTTTGGGGTGGAGGAACTTGAATGGCCTGCACAGAGTCCTGACCTCAACCTGACAGAACACCTTTGGGATGCATTAGAGCGGAGACTGCAAGCCAGGCCTTCTTGTCCAACATCAGTGCCTGACTTCACAAATGAGCTTCTGGAAGAATGGTCAAACATTCCCATAGACACACTCCTAAACCTTGTGGACAGCCTTCCCAGAAGAGTTGAAGCTGTTATAGCTGCAAAGGGTGGGCCAACTCAATATTGAATTCTACGGACTTATGATCCCACACGATCGGACATTCCGACAACAAAATCCATGGATTATTTCCGACGGATGTTGGCTCAAACTTGTCTTGCATACACACAGTCACACAAATGTTGTCGGAAATTCCGAACGTCAAGAACGCGGTGACGTACAACACGTACGACGAGCCGAGAAAAATGAAGTTCAATATCCAGTGCGGCTCTTCTGCTTGATTCCGAGAATGCGTGGAATTTTGTGCGTCGGAAGTGTGTACACACGATCGGAATTTAGGACAACGGATTTCGTTTTCAGAAAATTTGAGAACCAGCTCTCAAATTTTTGTTGTCGGAAATTCTGACAAAAAATGTCGATGGAGCCTACAGACGCTCAGAATTTCCAACAACTAGCCCCCATCGAACATTTGTTGTCCGAAATTCCGACCGTGTGTATGTGGCATAAGACTGGGATGCCATTAAAGTTCATGTGTGTGTGTAAAGGCAGGCGTCCCAATACTTTTGGTAATATAGTGTATATGTCCATGAAGGTAAGGGGTGGAGCTTTAAATTTATTTAACAATTTTCAGGAAGGTCAGGAAGGGGGTAAATCTTCTGGAGGGCAAGTAGTTAATGAATGAAGCTAATAAAGCAGGGATCATGCTTCATTAGCCGCTTCCCCGACCACAGCAATGGGGTAAAGACAGCCCTGAGCCTGGAAGTGAAGTAATACATGCTGTTTCTGGGTTCGTTCCTTGGAGGCAGGATCAGTGCATTTTCTTTGACCTTCCTCTGTTCCAACCAACAAAAGACACTCACCATGCATAGCAGAGATTTTCCCCAGAGTTGGACTTTCCATAAACCTGGTGATCCTGCCACAAAGGCACTTCCTGGTATGTATGGGGTGACAATGATTCGCCCTGGTCTCTTGCATTGCCACTCAGTAACATAGGCTTTTAGGACAAGAGGTGGCCAAGTCAATACCCATTAAGCGGGCAAGGCAGCAAAGCGGCAGCAGGGGATCAGCAGCACAGAAATGCAACAAAGGATGAAAAAAAGGTGAAAACAAATATTTCATTCTATTTTAAATAGTTAGAATTTTATATTTGTACAAAAGTGAATGTCATTAATCTAGGGGTTAGATAATGACTTTTATGAATTCATGTTCATTGCTCAGGGAGAAGTTTCAGAAATGCTGCAATGCCTCCTATTCGATGATTGTGACGCAGGAGAACACTCCTATTGGACATACAATTCACTATGATGGAGATAAAGGAAGCAAAAACGTCACAGCGAGCCTTTACAGCTTGTTTCCAAAGGTGAGCTTCAGCCAAAAACTTACATTTTGTGCGGATGTGACACCATTCCACCCACTGATACCAACAATGTGCCACCATTCCACCCACTGATACCAACAATGTGCCACCATTCCACCCACTGATACCAACAATGTGACACCATTCCACCCACTGATACCAACAATGTGGCACCATTCCACCCACTGATACCAACAATGTGACACCATTCCACCCACTGATACCAACAATGTGACACCATTCCACCCACTGATACCAACAATGTGACACCATTCCACCCACTGATACCAGTGATGTGACACCATTCCACCCACTGATACCAGTGATGTGACACCATTCCACCCACTGATACCAGTGATGTGACACCATTCCACCCACTGATACCAGTGATGTGACACCATTCCACCCACTGATACCAGTGATGTGACACCATTCCACCCACTGATACCAACAATGTGACACCATTCCACCCACTGATACCAACAATGTGCCACCATTCCACCCACTGATACCAACAATGTAACACCATTCCACCCACTGATACCAACAATGTAACACCATTCCACCCACTGATACCAACAATGTGACACCATTTCACCCACTGATACCAACAATGTGGCACCATTCCACCCACTGATACCAACAATGTGGCACCATTCCACCCACTGATACCAACAATGTGGCACCATTTCACCCACTGATACCAACGATGTGGCACCATTCCTCCCACTGGTACCAATGATGGGGCACTATTCCTCCCACTAACACTAATAATGGGGCACTATTTCTCCCACTGACACCAATAATGGGGCACTATTCCTTCCAATGACACCAAAATTGAGCACTATTGATCTTTCATTGAAAAGAATCAAGCAACCAATTTTATACAAAAGTAAAAAACAAAACCATAGTACAAAACATCAACAGAAATCCAAGGAATACACATCCATTATCAGAATATATACAATATTTACATAATCCACTACCAAAACATTTTTAGAAAACTATTAACATAAAGCAGCAGAGAGGGCCTAAGAGGCACAACCCATCACCTATGTACGCAGCCATTTATCAAAAATTAATCCAAAAAAATAATAATCTAGGGTGATAAGAGACAGACTGCCACACCCGGGAAAGAGACTCCTGGCAGTCAGGGAGGCTTGAAACCCCTCCACGCCTTCAACCAAGCCCCCTGACTCCGCTTGTCTCTCTCAAGTACCCGAATCTTCTCCTTCTCATGCAAAATGTCATACACCACCACCTGAACAGGAAGGATTTTATGCCGAATGCTGACCTGACACCATGCGTTCCAAGTGAAATAACGGATTACTAGGCTAACTAGAAAAAGTGTATCTAAACAAAAAACACCACCAGTATTGAATGCTCCATACACCCACTCAGCATAACCCAGCCTGGAGAGGAAATGAGCACCGAGGGCCCGCCCCACCTGTTTGTACACCTCTATGTTAAAAGGGCAATGAAGCAGAAAATAGTCCATAGTCTCCTCCTCACCTGCGCACTCCTCCCGAGGACAGCTACGATCCATCCCACTGCGGAATTTCAAATTGCCCCGAACATAGAGCCTCCCATGGAAGCACAACCAGGCCAGATCCCTAAATTTAGGGGGTACTCTGTCCAAATTAATAAGTCTTAACCCTGCCCTTAAAACTGGGCCTGGGCAATACCTTAAGGCCAGTGGGTCATGAAAGACTTCGCTCAAGACTCGACTCATAAGGACTTTCCTCGGAACCGATCTGAGATCTTCAGCCGACAATCGCCACTGCCGTAGTAACTTCAGGCACGGAGCGACATAGGCTGGTAGCTGACCACGATGACCCCTGAGAGTCTTCACTTGGCCACCTTCTTCCCAAAGTCGTAGAAAAGGCCTAAACCAAGATCTAAATATGCCTACCATCCAGGAGGTTCCACTGCAAGCATATTACCAATGTTAAACTTGAGAAAAAGCAGTGAAAAGAAAAGAACTGGGTTGACCATACCTAAGCCACCCTCCCTCCTGGATAGATAGGTGACATTCCTCTTGATGGGGTTCAGTCTGTTCCCCCACAACATCTGGAAGAACACACTACTGACCCTAGCATAGAGAGACACTGGCAAGATGCAGACAAAGCTGACATACAAGAAGATTGGAATCAGCTAAGTCTTAATCAGATCAACCCTTTCCCTCATAGATAACTTCCATCTCTTCCAGCTGACCACCTTAGTATTGGCAATTTCCAGTCTGCCTTCCCAATTTTTGAGGCCATAATCCCTGGGTCCAAATTCAATGACTAGAATCTTAATTCTTTCCTGGGGCACTGGAAAGGTGTCCGGAAGATCAAACCCCTCACCTTCTTTTCCCATCCAGAAAACTTCACTCTTTTCCTGATTGATCTTGGAGCCTGATGCTTCAGAATACCGTGATGTTAGAGAGACCACCTCCTCTGCTTCATCCGCCCCAGTGACAATCACTGACACATCATCCGCATAGGCAACAACCCTCAAAGGCGGCTCACCCGGGAGCCCCACTGGCACCCCACACAACATGCTGCTCTCTAGCCTCCTGATGAAGGAACACAGAGCAAGGGACTCAGGGGACAACCCTGGCACACCCCGGAGCCAACCTCAAAGGACTGCCCAACCCAACCATTAACAAGAGGAAAGCTTTCTGCCCCTTATACAAGACTTTTAACCAATTAACAAAACCACCCGGCAGACCGTACTTACTAAGGAGCAACCACAGGTACTCATAGTTAACACGATCAAAAGCTTTTGCCTGATCCAATGTCAGCAAATACTTTCCCCAGCCTGCAGCCCTGCACCGCTCCAAGGCCTCACGGACAGCTAAAACCGCTGTGAAGGTGCACCTACCCTGGACCGAACAGTGCTGATGGCGAGAAAGCAAAGACTCTGCTACTGACGATAGGCGCCAGAAAAATATCTTTGCCAGTATCTTTCTATCGACATTAAGAAGGCTGATGGGGTGCCAATTCTCAATCATCGAAGGATCTTTACCCTTTGAAAAAAGAATCACAGCTGAGTGCCTCATGGAAGGGGGAACTACCCCTCAGCAAGGCAACTGTTAAAAACCTCTACCAAATGCGGGGCCAGAATAGACTTAAAAGCTTTGTAAAACTCAGCCGTCAAGCCAGGTCCAGTCCAGGTGACTTTTTGATGGCCAGCTGTTCAATTGCCCTCATCACCTCTTCAACTGTGATCTCCTCTGTCAAATGGGACATCTTCATCATTTAGACCTGGAGTAGAGTCCAAAAAGCTTTCCATCTTGTCACGGTCAAGCTCTTTCCTCTCAAGAAGGTCAGCATAAAAGGACCTCACGACCTCCAGAATCCCTGACCTGGACTTTGTCAAGGTACCTGTACTGTCCTTAAGGCCAACGACCGTTTTAACAGCTACACCTTGTTTGCAGTTCTGGTAAGGGTCAGGAGAGTTTTACTTTCCATAGTCCCTCTCTAGAACCAAAGAGGCATGCCGGTCATATTGACACTTCCTGAGAAGGAGTTTCACTTCGGAGATTGCCCCAGGATCTCCTCCTCTCGAGACAAGAATATCCAGCTTCCTCCATAAACGTTGGTAGGTCATGTATTTATTAAACTATTTTCTATTGGCTAGGCCCCTGAAGAATCCAGCGATCCTCTTTTTGGTCAGCTCCCACCAATCAGCCTTGCTGCTACAAAAGTCCAGGATGGTCACCTGAGCTGAAAGACTTCCTCAAAGGATTGTCTAACATGTTCTTCCTTGAGTAGAGTCGAATTCAATCTCCAGATGCCCTTACCCCTCTGAGGGGCGTCTGAAGCATTCAGGACCACAGATAGCATACAGTGATCAGAGAACTCTACTGCCTGCACCACTGGGGGTGAGAAAGCAGAGGTCTCCTTAAAAAAAAAAACCTATTCTACTCTGACTACTACCTCGATGAAAGGTGAACCCGGTGTCATCCGGGAGGTGCCTAATGTGCACAAGACCAGCATCCCTAACCATACTATTTAAAAAAACGCTATCATATCCCAGCCTGTCCTTGAAGTCCTTCCTGTGCTTGGGCCTAGTTACTGTATTAAAGTCACCTCCAAAGACCACTTGCTGGGATGTAAAAAAAATGGCTTGATCCTTGTAAAAAGTCCCACTTTGTGTGCGGCCCATAGACATTAATTAGGCGCAGGTCCTGCCCTCCCACAAGGACATCTAAGACCATACATCTCCCAATCTCCACCTCAATAACCCACCAGACAGTTACCATGCCGGTTTTAAACAACACCGCCACACCGCCGTAAGGCTCGGCCGCAAGAGACCAGTAAGATGGACCATACCTCCACTCTCTCTTGGCCATATGAATATCTGCCAAGGAGGTGAGCCTAGTCTCTTGCAAAAATAAAATTTCAGCATCTAATTGGCTGAACAAGAAGGCCATAGAACGAGCTCTTACTGACTTAATGCTGGCGACATTTATTGTCACCACTTTTAACGGAGGGGGAACCGCCATTTGGGTTATTGGGTGGATTGAATGAATGTATGTTGTATATGCCCGTCCCAAAAAAACAACAAAGCTCTGCGCTTAGTACAATATTCTAACGGTGTATGTGCGGCACATAAATAATTATATGACTAGTAGCAGCTGCTTAAATAGTAGAACATGTATATAGGCAATAATGAATCAATTAAATTAGATAAATATATAAATACACAATTATAAATATATAAATATATAAAGTGTCTCTTCAGTATTGCAGCAGCGCTGTGCACCCCAATTAAACAGGGTCTCTTTCTTAATCTATTTCAGAAAGTTCAAACATGGATCTGATAGCCAGAGTTCCACCAATAAATAATCAAGATGTATTCTGTGAGGGTAGTAATCCTTTCACCAAGCGATACACCACGTGCTGGGGTCCCCAATGAAAACTCACTCACCAGAAATCAGATCAATAAAAGCCTTGATTAATAGTAGTAAATCTGCATCAATATCCAAAGCGACCACCAGATGTCAGTATTATTCCCAGTAGTTCCAATAGGATATGTAGAAGAAACAAAAATGCTCACATAGCGTGATACTGCTAAACATCTTTATTTGAACCATCCAAACATCCTCTTAAAACCATGCGTACCAAAATTTAATAAACATTGAGCAAAGATAACAAAGTGCACTGTGCCTGATTGCGTCCTCCAGTCGTGAAAACCTGTCAGGAGCGCTCCCTGTGTGTAACCACAGTCACACGCTTCCTGGTTCCTCGGTTGGTGGAGCACATGCGTCACTTCCTGTGCGACACGTCCCTAACGTTTCGTCACTTCCTGGTCTTCTTCTGAGGGCGTGACACACAAGAAAGGAGGCCGGTATTTATATAAGTGGCAGGCGGAACAGCCAATCAGCAGAAGCAGATGCCCGGATGACTCACACATCCCCGCCCCTAATGCTAAATACTGTCAGCAATGTGTGAAATAACATCATCCGGACATTCTGCTCCCACAGGTCGTATTAAGCATGACAATACCGGTTCTAGTGGAAGATGACCTAATGCATAAAAAACAAGTACCTTGAATACCTGCAATCATTCAGTGTATGCGGCGCGGACATTGATCCGCAGCGCTATCATTGAGCAAGCACACTTTCGGTATTCATTAAAACTGATTAAAATATTCTCTCAAAATATAAAAGTATTTAGTAAACAAGAATTGTCTAGCAATTTTACATCATACATTGCTTATCCTATGAATAAAGATAAAAACTGCATAGCGATTTCCTAGCATGTATTGAATAATCGCATACGCTAAATTGCACCTGATAAACATATGTTGGAATATTAAAATAAATATATTGTCTAGCAATTTTACATCATACATTGCTTATCCTATGAAAAGATAAAAACTGCATAGCGATTTCCTAGCACATATTGAATAATCGCATATGATAAATTGCACCTGATAAACACATGTTGAGATATTAAAATAAATATGTATTAAAATTGTATATCTAAAATGTATATATGTACATATATAAAATATATGACAATCCACATGTAAATATATGTATATAAAACATTTATATAAAACGTGATCATGTTGGAGTCAAAATTATAATAAAAATTACACTGTGATAAAATGAAACTGGAACCATACCCCAGGGTATGTCTATGTGTCACTGATGAAACAATTTATGTCAAGCTCTATGTTAAGACCCTTGGGGGCAATCACATCCACAGAATAGATCCAATGGGTTTCACGTTTGGATAACTCTCGGATGCGATTTATGCCCCTCCAATGGGACTGGAGATGTTCAACCCCCCAAAATTCCAATCCCGTCGGGTCACTATCATGTTTTAATTTAAAATGCAGTGAGACGTTATGATCCTTATAGCCTATTTTTATGTTGTTTATGTGTTCAGCTATTCTCACCCGTAATAGCCTTTTTGTACGGCCTATATAGATTAAACCGCAAGGACATTTCAATGCGTACACCACAAGGTGCTGTTGCATGTAATGAATTGTTTAATCCCGAAACTGCGATTATTAATCGGGGAAAGGAAACTATCAATTCCTCTAAGAGGTCTGGAGACCTCCCTGCAGGCTTTGCATCTCCTGCATGCAAAAAAGCCGTTGCGATCCCAAAATGTCGGAGGACGTTTAGGAGGGTCAATCACTTTCTTCACCACTCTGTCTCCAAAACTTGTGGTTTTTCTATAAATGAACTGGGGCTCAGAAGGTAATACTGTGGTGAGTTTCTTATCTAACCGGAGTATATACCAGTGTCTTCTGAAGATCTCCTCCACTTCCTTGTATTGAGTATGAAATTGAGAAATAAAGCCCCACTCTTTATTACGATTTTTTTCTGTTGGTGCTACCTCAGAACCCACCGGCCGTGATTCTTGTAAGCATGTAATTCTAGGTATTTCAGCCACTTCCTCCACCACCTTCTTCAGTTTCTTCGGGTCATATCCCTTGGCTTCAAATCTCTCTGTAAGGACTTTAGATTGAATCCAGAACTGTGTATCTTCAGAGCAGTTTCTTCTTACTCTCATAATCTGTCCTTTTGGGATATTCCGGAGCCATAAAGGATAATGACCGCTTGAGATGGGCAAATAACTGTTCCTGTCTGTTTTTTTAAAATAAACTCTTGTTTCTAATTTATCGTTCACCCTATAAATGGTGACGTCCAAAAAGTTTATTTCTTCTTTATGCCATTCTAAAGTAAGCTTAATATTATTATTATTATTATTCAAGGCCTGTATAAATGCCCCTAATGACTCAGATGTACCATTCCAGATAAAAAACAGGTCATCAATGAAGCGTTTGTAAAATATAAGTTCCGGCCTTTGTTCTCTAAAAATGGTCTTATCCTCCCACTCCGCCATGAACAAATTGGCTATGCTGGGCGCGAATTTCGCGTCCATCGCAACGCCTCTTTGTTGTGAGTAGAATGTACCGTCATACCAAAAATAGTTATGACAAAGGCAGAAATCCAAGGCATTCCTAAGGAAAATCTTTTGGTTGTGGGGGAGATCCTCTCTTTGACTAAGGGCCCAATTGAGCGCCAATAAGGCATCATCATGCTGTATGATGGAATAAAGAGAGGAAACGTCGGCTGTGACCAAAATTGCCTGCTCTCTTCCTATCAGGCTCACATTCTGCAAACAATTTAAAAAATTCTTAGTGTCCCTTATATATGAACGGGTATTAGTGACACTCTTTTGCAAGAACCGGTCCAAGTACTGACCCATTCTGGCAGAGACCGAATCAATACTGTTGACAATAGGTCTTGCTGGAGGATTAGAGGGGTCTTTGTGAATCTTCGGCAAGGTGTAGAGCGTGGGGATCCGACTGCTGGTGGGTAACAGGAACCTTTTCTCTTTGTCCGTTAGTACTCCGCTTTTTAAACCCATGTGTACTAGAATATCCAATTCATCCCTATAGGGCAGGGTGGGGTCATTCTTCAGACGTTTATATGTTACTTCATCTGAGAGCATCTCCATAATCTGGTTATGATAGAACTCCTTTGAGAGTATTACTACCCCACCCCCCTTATCGGCTGGTCTTATGATGATATCTTTTCGTTTCTCCAACATGGTAATCCCCTCACTGATATGCCTTACATTCATTTGTTTATCGGGTTTCAGATGTTCCAGATCTCGTAGTATTAACCCTTTGAATACCTCAACTTGATGGTTGGGATTGTTGAGGGGGTTAAATAGGGACTTATTTTTAAGACCACTATTGATCACCTCCCCTGGCTTATGAGTTACCGCTGATATATTAGGGGTGCATCCCAAAAAATACTTTTTAATATTTATCTTCCTAATATATTTGTGGATGTCAATGAAGACGTCGAACTTATTGATTGGTTTTTTCAAGCCACATTTTAAGCCTAGATTCAGAATATTCATCTCTTTGTGTGTTAGTTGTTTGTCAGTCAGATTGAAGATGCCCTCTACTCCGACTCCCTTCTTCTTTTTTTGGGTCCTAGATCCCGCTATGCAACCACGATATTTTCTTCCTTTGATTGTGGGTATTGCGGAGGGTCCCTCTTTCGTTGCGGATGTTGAGTCTTCCAATATGGGGTATCGGGGTTGTTCTGGGGTTGCTGGTCCCTGTATTGAACCCACGGGTGGGGTCTCCCTCCACGTCGGGGTTGGTTCCGACCTCTGGACGAACGACCCCTTCCTCTCCCTAAAAAAGGACGGGGGTGTGGGTGATTGTTAGCATAATTCTCTTGGTTATTTCGATATTCCTGCAGGGGCTGAAACCTGTTGTGTGTGGGTATGTCATAGGTGTTGGGTTGTGAATATCCATTCTGATTAGAACGTCTTCCATTCCCCTTTAGTTTCCTTCCTCCTTTCTGTATGGGAGTGGAACACCTAATCGGTGAATTTGCATACGAGGTGTTCCCTGCACGATCATTCGTAGATACCGGATAGTTAACCGATGGTAATCCTGGTATCAGTCGCCGGATCTGCTGTGGAGGTGCAGAAGGCTCTTGTATAGATTGATCTCCTGCCTCATTTCTACAAGGCACTTGTTGCCACGAGTAAATGGAATTCTTTTTGAAGTCCTCCAAATCCCTATGGTATTTCTTCAGTTTCTTTTTTTGTGTCTCTCTATCAACTTTTTCCAATTTCTTTTGTATTCTGGCATTAAACTCTATAATTTGTTGACTATCTTTTATTGGGTCTAATTGCTGTTGTAGATCATTGATTCTTGACTCCAAATTGTCCATTTTGCGTTTTTTTCTTTGTAAGACTAACTGTTGTAGCTTGAAACCCACACCGTTAAAAAAGTCCAACCATTCTTGCATGGAACCTTGGTCATCCAACCCATCCTGTGGGGTGACATCCCATCTAAGGCTCCTAATGATGACTTTTTCCTTGATGTATTGTGCTTCTGCTGATTGGCTGTTCCGCCTGCCACTTATATAAATACCAGCCTCCTTTCTTGTGTGTCACGCCCTCAGAAGAAGTCCAGGAAGTGACGAAACGTTAGGGACGTGTCGCACAGGAAGTGACGCATGTGCTCCACCAACCGAGGAACCAGGAAGCGTGTGACTGTGGTTACACACAGGGAGCGCTCCTGACAGGTTTTCACGACTGGAGGACGCAATCAGGCAAAGTGCACTTTGTTATCTTTGCTCAATGTTTATTAAATTTTGGTACGCATGGTTTTATGGGGATGTTTGGATGGTTCAAATAAAGATGTTTAGCAGTATCACGCTATGTGAGCATTTTTGTTTCTTCTACATATCCTATTGGAACTACTGGGAATAATACTGACATCTGGTGGTCGCTTTGGATATTGATGCAGATTTACTACTATTAATCAAGGCTTTTATTGATCTGATTTCTGGTGAGTGAGTTTTCATTGGGGACCCCAGCACGTGGTGTATCGCTTGGTGAAAGGATTACTACCCTCACAGAATACATCTTGATTATTTATTGGTGGAACTCTGGCTATCAGATCCATGTTTGAACTTTCTGAAATAGATTAAGAAAGAGACCCTGTTTAATTGGGGTGCACAGCGCTGCTGCAATACTGAAGAGACACTTTATTGGGTGGATTGCTTCTTAGTTCCCCTCTGCTACTCATCACCAGAAGCCTCTCTCTTTATTGAGGCCGCCTCAAACTCCATCTCAGAATCGGAACTTTGCTCTGAAGAAGCTCCAGATGAAGAAATATCCCACCTAGAGGACCTATGACGGTTGGAAACAGGCACTGGAGCCCGTTCCGTCCTCACCGCCTGCTTCTTCCGCTTTCCAACCTTCCTTCTCTCCTCCAGGTACTGCAGGTCAGCTTCAGAGATGCCCTGATCTCTTGTTTTTTTCTTTGAAGTCTTTACAGAAGACTCCTTTAGAGAGGAAGAAGCGACCTTTTTAGTACATGCTACCACTTCTGGTGGGGGGTGTGCTCCCTTTGAATCAGACTTAGGAGGGGTAGACTCCTGGGGGGTAAATGACTCGGGGGGCACAGACTTGGAAGGTTCTGACACAAGAGGAGAGGGTACAGTAGGTGGGGGGGGGGGACACAGAGACAGATACAGAAGGAATACTTACAGACACAGGAGGGGTGGCCACATGAACTGGGGAGGGATCCTGAGCAGGACCAGGGGAGTCAGTCACCGCAGAGGAGGATGGTACACCAGGGGCCTCACCTTCCATCCTGTCCAGCCTTGACATGTCATCAATTACCTCCTTCTCCATTGTGTGCCAGGCTTCAGGACATCTGCTGTAGGGGTGGCCAAGGCGCAGGCACAGGTTGCACCTGATCATCTCGGTGCAGTCCTTAGCCATATGACGCTGACCCCGACACACTAAACATATCGAGGCTGAACAGGAAGAGCTCAAATGCCCCTTTTCTCCACAGCGGTGACACAGCTTCGGCTACCAGGGTAGAAAATAGTCATCCTATCCCTCCCTATAAAAGCTGAGGAGGGCAGGTGACTGACAACATTCCCATCCCTGGCCAACCTGAGTGTTACTGACCAACCCCCAGTCCAGATGTTACGCTCATCAAGGATTTTGCTGGGCTTAGTCAAAACCTCACTATAGTTCCTTAACCAGATCTCTAGGTCCCGAGCAGGAACACTCTCATTAGTGAGTATGATGGTTATCTTTTTCACCGTTGACCTTTGCGAAACCGCAACTGGGGCCAGACCTTCCCATTCAGGTCTTGACCTGCACCGAGCCTCATATCGCTCCCAGAACAGGTCAAGACCCTCTGGCCTGGTGAAGCTAATGGTATAATCCGTGTCCCAGCTACATGTATTAGAGCATACAGGTCATTTGCCTCAAAACCCATCTCCAAAATCAAATCCACCACCGCACGCCGTGCTGGAGGCATTGCACCACCTTCCCATTTAAGAATTACCACATTTCTTCTCGGACCCCCAGCAGAAGCCAGAGACCCAAGACCAGATCCTGGGGTGCGCAAAATGATAGGCTGCAAGGGGAAAACCCGCTTGGGGGCGGAGCTACCAGGAGCAGAGCGTACCACCCGAGCAAATGTAGGTTTATCAGGGCCAAGGCCCCACACTGATGTCACATTAGTCTGTACATTACTATTATTATTCACTGCTTGAACGGAGTTGGTAGGACTGTCCATCACACTTGAACTGAGACCATTGTTCATCACACTTGTACTGGGTTGATTTTTATCAGTCACACACACATTCAAATTACCATCAGGAAAAGTTACAGTTTCTGATGTAATACCAGCTGTCTCCTGAAGCTGTGCCGTAGAGTCTTCAGCAGCTGTGGGGCAAACAGCTTTAGACTCAGCTAAAGAGGGGTTAATTGGTTCTGCTGAATCTTGCAGTTCCTCTGCAGGAATGTCATTTTTTAAATGCAATCTTTGCTGTACTGCAGCATCAGCAGGTACAGCATTGCTACACATGGTATTAGCAGCCTGATTGTCACTGGGCACATTGCCAGCATCAGTCACAGTGTTGAATGGCACAAAAATAGTTTTATCCACAATATGGGACTTGACAGGCTTTACCTTGTCAGGCACATTATCAGTAATATCCTCTTCATTAAACGCCAACCGATCCCCCATAGGAGACTTCATTACCTGGATGGCCCTGAGCATGCCTCCTGAGTCCTGGGAAGGCATGGGGCTGCTTACCTTTCCCTGAGGGGGCAGGGGGCCAGAACTGGGGGTCTTCTCCTCCACCTCCATCTTTGTCATCCTTCCAAACCTCCTGTCATTTCCAAACTTCTCCTTGAAGGGCCCATCTTTGCCTTCCATCATGGCCACAATGGTCTCCTGATGGTCCACATGGCCAATTGAATCTCCGGATCCATGGATCCACGCTTCTGGCTGTGTAAGCCCTCACGCTGCCTCCGCAGACGCTTCAGCTCCGCTCGTAGCTTGTAAAACTTATCCCTCTCCTTATTTAGGACCTTTATCCTGGCCACCACTCGCTCCCGAATGGCCTCCGAGCCTTCAACCTCACCAGGGGTAGAGAGATTGGCCTGTACAGAGGAAGGCATGTCGCCCGACGGCCCAGGAGATGGCTGAGAGCTTCTAGCAGGAGAGGCCCCGCTGGCCTCCATGGCTTCCCCAGAAAGGGGCCAGGAGAGCTGGGATAGATTTCACCACCACTCCCCTCTCACACGGATCACCTGGAGCAGCTCCAGAGACACCTTCCTCCTGACGCACCTGTGCTCCAATGATGGGTGGGGCACTATTCCCCCCACTGACACCAACAATGGGGCCCTATTCTGATACCAATAACGGGTCACTATTCCTCCCACTGACACCAATGATGGAGCACTATTCCTCCCACTGACACCAATGATGGGGTACTATTCCTTCCACTGACACCAATAATGGGGTACCATTCTTCTCAATGACACCAACAACGAGGTCCCATTCCTCCCGCTGACACCAATGATGTGGCACCATTCTTCCCACTGACACCAACAATAGGGCACTATCTCTTCCACTAATACTAGTGATGGGGAACTAATCCTTCCACTGATACCAACAATGGGGCACTATTCTTTCCAATGACACCAATTTTGGGGTATTGCTTACTCCCATTGATTGAAGGGCATTTTCTAATCCCACCAGCCACATTTTCCCCCTCCCCCTAAAGTGTGAAGGACGGTAAACTGGCCCTTTGTTTAGAAAGTTTGGAGACCCCTCTAATAGAGTAATGTAGAACACTGTACCATGTTGGTTATTGGCTGATACAGAAAGTGTGGGGTTTAGGGGTCTATTCATAAAAAAAAATAGGCATAGCCATTCTCCCAGCGAATCATTACAAACATTCCTTTTGTGGAAATTATGCAAAAACAAACACTCTTTGGGCTTTTTTTTTTTCTCTTTTAAACATTTTGTTTTTATTATAGGCCGAAGGATAATACTCTATTATAGCCACTAGATGGAGCTGCGAAACATAGATATTATGTCTTTGTAACAAGAGATACAGTTTAGCAATTTCTAAAGAATATTAGAGGAAATTAGTACATGTAAAAAACGTAACCAATAGTTACATTTATTTGCTAATTCCCTCTACAGAACTGTTAAAGCAGAACTTCAAGAGGAGGGCCAGTCAAAAAAAATAAAATAAATTAAAAGTCAGCAGCTACAAATACTGCAGCTGCTGACTTTTAATTAGACACTTCCCTGTCCCAGGGTCCAGCGATGCGGGGGATCGAAGCCCCACTCGTCTCCCCCTCCGTTCAGCGGCGACAGCATTGCAACTGTGGGCGCCGGGCTGTGGCTTCACAGCCTGCCACCCACTGCGCATGCGCGATTGGCCGCTCAGTCACCTGGGACCTGTAATGGGTCCCAGTTGATTGACAAGAGGGAGGGAGCAGAGCTGAGCCCTTCCTGTGCCGAGACGGAAGTGATGTCACCAGCCCAGGCACTGAAAGAGGCAGACTACGAGGGACTCCCTAGCAACAGGCATTTAGAGGTGAGTAAAAAAAAAAAAAATATCCACATTTTTTTTTTTTTTTTTTTTTAGGATTTTTCATGTAGTTTTTTTTTTTTGGGTGGAACCCCACTTTCAGTCATTTGTTCATCTTTCCATCTATTAAATCTTCTGCTTTTGTTGTTTTAACTTTGGATAGTAAAACATTTTTTTTTCTGCCAGTAAATACCTTATACAGACCACTTCCTGTTTCTTGTCTGGTCATTAGCCTAAGCTTATGACATCATGTACAGCTCTTTCCTGAGAGTTTGCCAGGAAGGGAGGGGGGATAATAAGAGGGCCAATGTGAGCTGCAGAGCTGGAGGTGTGCCTCTGTGTAAATCCAGGAAGTGAACAGGGAGCGGCTTCAGCTGCCCACAGTTAAAATGGCTGCAGCCATACCCTCTCCGGAAGTTGAATAAAAATTATAAATTTGGTGTTATCGCTCTCACTCTCTCATACTGGTCACTGGAAGTTCAACGTGGCACCTCATGGCAAAGAACTCTCTGAGGATCTGAAAAAAAGAATTGTTGCTCTACATAAAGATGGCCTAGGCTATAAGAAGATTGCCAAGACCCTGAAACTGAGCTGCAGCACGGTGGCCAAGACCATACAGCGGTATAACAGGACAGGTTCCACTCAGAACAGGCCTCGCCATGGTCCAACAAAGGACATGGATTACTGGAACCATGTCCTGTGGTCTGATGAGACCAAGATAAACTTCAGATGGTAAAAATGTCCAAATTGGGCCCAAAGTGTCAATATTTTTTGTGGCCCCCATTATTTTCCAGCACTACCTTAGCACAGACATGACATAGCATATGTCACACAGAGTCTGCCTACATGTTTCGTGGCGTAAGTCGCTTCTTCGGGGCTTCATTATCCGTGTCTGATTCAGAATATCTGATATAAATAAACAAGAAATAATTGGTGACTGTACAAAATGTTTACAAATTAAAAAATATATATATATGTGTATATATATATATATATATATATATATATATATATATATATATATATATATATACAGTATATGTGCATACATTGCCCTATACTTTAACCATTTCAGCTCCAGAAGGTTTCTAAATAGGCCATTTTTTATGATATGGCACAGAGTCGCTTTAACTGACAATTGTGCAGTCGTGCGACACTGTACATAAATAAAATGAATGTCCTTTTTTTCCCCACATATAGAGCTTTCTTTTAGTGGTGTTTGTTCACCTCTGCGTTTTTTATTTTTTGCACTATAAACAAAAAAAGACCGACAATTTTGAAAAAAAAAAAGTTATACAAACTATGGGATAGTTTTATGGACTTTTATTTTTTTTTTTTTTATTGTTTTTACTAGTAATGGCGGCGATCAGTGATTTTTAGCGGGACTGCGGCATTGCGGCGGTCAAATCAGACACCTAACTGACATTTTTGACACTTTTTGATGACCAGTGACACCAATATAGTGATCAGTGCTAAAAATAATGCACTGTCTCTGTACTAATGACACTGGCAGGGAACGGGTTAACATCTGGGGCAATCAAAGGGTTAAAGGGGTTGTAAACCTTTGTGGTTTTTCACCTCAATGCATTCAATGCATTGAGGTGAAAAACCTCCCGTAATGCTGCAGCCCCCCCGAGCCTCCATTTTACTTACCTGTACCCCCTTTATCTCGTCCCGGGGATGAGCACACCAGCAAAAGCCGGTGTCTCGAGTCCTGATTGTATGAATTGATAGCAGCACAGCCATTGGCTCCAGCTTAAAAAAAAGAGTGAGCTCGGGGCACAGAACATTGCGGACGGGCCCGCCCAATTGTGTAACAATAGCTAATTAATATTCACTATTGTCTTCCTGATTCTCCTCCTGGCCAATCAGTAAGTGGGTCCTGAGACTTGTCACCCGATTGGCCGAGAGGAGAGGTGTTCCTATTGGCCACGGAGGAGGAGGAGGGAGGAGACGCAGAAGAAGCCGTCGTGAAGCACGGGAGGAGGAGACGCAGGGAAAGCCACCGCCCGGAGGAAGCGATGTCAGTGACCTAGGTAAGTGCGGGGCTAGTGACTGACCGAGCAGCCAACTGACTGACCAGGGGGGTTTTCTGGCAAGTGGATTGTTTGCCGCCCCCCAAAGAAATATACCACCAGCCGCCACTGAGTATGATGTAGTCCTTCAAAAGCGTTATTTAAAAAAGCAGGGGGTAAAAAAAACAAACAGGGTTTCCCCCTAACGTTCAAAACAGACCCTTATCCAGGTATTCAGCCTGGTTGAACAGGAAAGGGAGGGTAGCAAGCTGTGACAGAGTCACCCGGAACAGAGGCTTTTGGAGGGGACTGAATGCCAGCCTCTTGCCTACTGATTATGGGCCCTGGCTTTTGGGAGAACGGTGTGCTTTGTGAGCTGTATGCCTGGGGACCCTGGAGGTGGTGTTACTTTGGATTCAGGTCCGTGTCCCCCCAAGACACACAGACTCTGGGAACCCTTTATATGCTATATTAGAATAGTGACTGATTTATACTGTTAGATGCTAATGTCATCAACTCCAGCTGTCTGTTGTCTGCTATAATGTGTTTATTGTAAATAAGTCTAGTGTGGGCTCTAAGAGTCTTTTCACCCATTGTTGTTTGTGCTAATTAACTCTGCTACTGTGTGAAGCTCGGTGACCACAAGTCTGTCCTAAAGGTCATGTCTCTTAGTCACCTAGGCTGTCTAAAGGATTAGATAATTAGCTCATGTTGATTAGGTTAGGTTTTAGTCATCCTGCTGTATATATTTGTGTGTCATCTCAAATAAAACAGTCCATGTTAGCAACTAAACAAGTGTCGTCTTGTTTTATGCTTGTGAGCGGTTGGAATATCTGATATCTAGATTCAGACTGGGAGGAAGTGGTATACTGACGGAAGCACTCAGCGGAGTGTGGGATAGGATCCATTACACATGCATGCCCCCCACCCCCATCCCGAACCATACCAGGTCACGTTCCTTTCAATATTAGGAGGTACATTGCAAGGGGGTGTGGCCATACTTGGGTGGGATGGCACTGATGAGAAGGCACTAATATGCAGCACTGATGAGCACTGATAGGGGGCACTGATGGGTACTGCTGTGTGGCACTGATGGGCACTGCTGGGCAGCACTGATGAGCAGGCACTGATGGGCACTAAAAGGCAGCACTGATTGGCATCAGTTATGGGTACATATTGGCCTCACTGATGGGCACAGACTGGTGTCACTGATGAGCACAGATTGGCATTACAGATGGGCACAGAATAGCATCACTGTTGGTCACTGTTGGTGCTGCACTGTAATCGGGGCACTGATGATCAGTGCTCTGATTGCCAATACAAGTCTCCCCTGTGAGGAGATGCCCCTGCGAGGAGAGACGATAAATGGCATCTCCTTGTTTACATGTGATTGGCTGTGATTGGACACAGCCGATCACATGGGTAAAGGGCCGCGGCTCTGTACCGAGATCAGGGTCATGATGTGTCCCAGGGACATGGCACACCTGCGATCGCAACGCTGCACGCTTCCTGGGGGGCACGCTGTTGAGGCGATACTGGGTGCCCTCATATATATTTTTGTTTTATAGTTTGATATGGTTGCCTGTCTGTGTCAATGCTGGGGAAAATTCATCCTCTATGATTGTCCTGGTCACTACATTCATGGGAAATACACAATTTTGTAGTTTGTCACAGGAACAGAAGGGGAAATTTTCACTGGGGGCACCTCTTTTGGTGACAACTGCCTATGAGGCAGTTTTGCTTATTTTGGATTTCCTTTCTCATTAACTTGGGGTAAGAAGGACTTTATTCTAAGTGTCACCAATGGAAACAGAGCCAACAACAACACAAAAAAAATTCCACATATTCCATGGGTTCCACATATTTTTAGTTTTTGTGTGCATTTATTTTTATGTGCACAAGATGGCACTGTTCATTGGCGCTATTTATAGTTCATTGGATTTTTAGACTTTTTCTGTTGCTCTCATTGAGCAATCTGTATCCAGGCAACTGTTGCTGTGTTGTTCTGAATTGTGGATCATGCGCACTCACTTCCTCTTTTAATCCCGGCCATTAAAAATATGTTCACTGTGTGATGCTGCCTCATGGCCACGCCCTCTGATGACGTCCACTGTGACAAAACGCATTGGGCAGGGCCAGTGATGGTGACGCCAGCCGGGACCCGAAAGTGGATGAATGGGCAGCATGAGGAGGTAGTTCCAATGCTTGTATTTAATTGCATGACCATGCTTGTTTTACTTTTGGCTTTGTGAGTATTTTTAATCTTGTCGTTTTACCTATGAGACCTTTTTTGGAGGACATTTTTGAGCATAACAAGGAAGGTCTGTTGGAGTTCCAGTGATTGCCTTGCCGCAGTGATTATACACAGAGCATTTTCTGACCATCCGTTATAGGTGGTCCCATTATTTGGTAAGGTGTGTTTTAGTGGCGGCTGGTGCTCAATATTTTAGGAAGGGCGGCCCCCCTTGGGAGATGGACGGTGGCGATCTTACCTTAGGAGGCTGATGCTGCTCCTTGCTCCAACTTGCCAAGGGAAGAGCCAGAGGCCATTGCTAAATCCTAGACTCCCTGGCCAATCGGGTCTTAAGACCCGCTTCCTGATTGGCCGGGAGGAGAAGCAGGAAGACATTAGCGAATATTAATTTGCCAATGTCACACAACTGAGTGGGCTCAGGGCCTCTGTGCCCCAAGCCCACCCTTTTTTGAAGCCAATTAGAGCCTCGGGCTCTAATCATGTGCTTAAAAAACCCCTCTTGAAATCCATGCGTCTGGCTCCCTGCATGTAGATTAGGGGCCGGGCACATGGATAAGGGGGGCGTCGCCCCTGCACCCCTTATGGAGCAGTCGCCACTGGTGGATTTATATACACGAGTTCTGTTTTGGTGGAGGCTTTTTCTGCAGCCACTTCTGTTAAAGGGGAACCCATCTTCTTCAGAAGATTCATCACTTATTTTGTTTTGGTTCATTTTATTTGAATCTTTACTCATTAGTTGTGTTGACCTTTTCTACACAGTATATGGACTTCTTTTTGATGGTCACTCTCTTCTGTGACATTATAGCATTTGTATATGTTGCATGATGCTTCCTGTCCTGGTGACCATATTCTGCTCATTCCTTGCCCTGGTGTCACAAAGGGGCCTATTTATATATTTTAAAAAATTCTAATGTGCTTAATATGTTTATTTCCTTTGATCATCAGCTCCATCCAGTGGCCATATTGTGGTGTTTTTCTGAAATACTGAAATCAGGAAAATATATAGTTATGGCCACTAGAAGGACCTGACAGTCATAGTACATGCACAGTGTGTGGATTCACACATTAATTGTTTCTATTTTATAAATAGACCCCTTTGAAATCATCAAAAATCTGTCCGACAGAGTGGCAGTTCATCTACAAAGGGCCCCCCTTATATTCACCTTGCCAGCACTTCCTCTCCGCTCATTTTTCAACCACAGCCTGCCCTAGAATAAGCAGTGTTGGGGAGCCAGGGCAGTGGTGTCACTAGGGTTGGTGTCACCCGGTGCCAAAAAAATTGGTGTCACCCCCCTCCACCAACTACCTCAGTACAGACCCCCCTCCACTAAATACAGACCCCACTCCATCAATATAGCCCCCCTCCCTCAGTACAGACCCCCTTCCATCAATATAGACCCCCCACTAAGTACAGACCCCCCTCCCTCAGTACAGACCCCCTCCATCAGTACAGACCCCCGCTCAGTGCAGACCCCCTTTCCTCAGTATAGACCCCCCACTAAGTACTGACCCCCTCCCTCAGTACAGACCTCCCATCAGTACAGAAACCCTCCCTCAGTACAGAGTCTGCAGACCCCCCTCCATCAGTATCAACCTCCCACCTCAGTGCAGACCGCCCCATCAGTACATACACCCCCCCAGTGCTGACCCCCATCAGTATAGAATCCCCCGTCAGTGCAGACTCCCCCATCAGTATAAAATCCCCCCCTCAGTGCAGAGCCCCCCATTAGTATAGAATCCCCATCAGTGCAGCGCCCCCCATTAGTATAGAATCCCCCTCAGTGCAGAGCCCCCCATTAGTATAGAATCCACCTCAGTGCAGAGCCCCCATTAGTATAGAATCCCCCTCAGTGCAGAGCCCCCATTTGTATAGAATCCCCCTCAGTGCAGAGCCCCCCATTAGTATAGAATCCCCCCAGTGCAGAGCCCCCATTAGCATAGAATCCCCCTCAGTGCAGCGCCCCCCATTAGTATAGAATTCCCCCAGTGCAGCGCCCCCATTAGTATAGAATCCCCCTCAGTGCAGCGCCCCCCATTAGTATAGAATCCCCCTCAGTGCAGCGCCCCCCATTAGTATAGAATCCCCCTCAGTGCAGAGCCCCCCATTAATATAGAATCCCCCTCAGTGCAGCGCCCCCCATTAGTATAGAATCCCCCTCAGTGCAGAGCCCCCCATTTGTATAGAATCCCCCTCAGTGCAGCGCCCCCCATTAGTATAGAATCCCCCTCAGTGCAGAGCCCCCCATTAGTATAGAATCCCCCTCAGTGCAGAGCCCCCATTAGTATAGAATCCCCCTCAGTGCAGAGCCCCCCATTAGTATAGAATCCCCCTCAGTGCAGAGCCCCCATTAGTATAGAATCCCCCTCAGTGCAGAGCCCCCCATTTGTATAGAATCCCCCCAGTGCAGAGCCCCCCATTAGTATAGAATCCCCCCAGTGCAGAGCCCCCATTAGTATAGAATCCCCCCAGTGCAGAGCCCCCATTAGTATAGAATCCCCCCAGTGCAGAGCGCCCATTAGTATAGAATCCCCCAGTGCAGCGCCCCCCATTAGTATAGAATCCCCCAGTGCAGCGCCCCCCATTAGTATAGAATCCCCCAGTGCAGCGCCCCCCATTAGTATAGAATCCCCCTGCACATGATGTCCACCCACATACTGTATGTAATGCATAAAGTTTACAGACCTCAGAACAGCGCGGACAGATGCACACAGCCGTGTGTGTCCCTCGGGCTCCTCCTCCTCCTGTGTGAAGTAAACAGAGAGGAGGGGGAGGCGGCTTGAGGGACACAGCACAAGCCGCAGCGGGCAGTGTAGCGGTGTGTGCCGCTACCTACAGGTGTCACCCCTCTGGCGGGTGTCACCCGGTGCGGCCCGCACCCCCCGCACCCACCTAACAACGCCACTGAGCCAGGGGAGCTGCGATGTCACTCCCCTGGTCATGTGAAAGTATTCATGGCTACCGATTAGCAGTTAGACCCAAGCACTGTCACAGGGGATAAAAGAGGAAGGAATCCCTAGTGCCGCACATCCGTGAAGTCTAGTGGTAGTGATAAGAGTGGCAACCTCAACCTGAGATCCCACCAGGCTATGTCCCCAATGCATTTCGGTCCTCCCCGGTGCTGGGGGCGTGGTCTGGCGGGAGCCCAGGCTGAGGTTGCCACTCTTATCACTATTACTAGACTTCATGGATGTGCAGCACTGGGGAGTCCTTCCTCTTTTACCTCCAGTGAATACAGGAGCTGGGATGAGCTCCTTCTCTTGCCGGTGTCCTGCCGAAAAAGGTCCCCCGGCAACAAACTCACCTTTCACCATGGCCTCTTTATTGCCAACTCATTTAACCTACTCGCCATTACCGAAACCTGGCTCCACGAATCCGACACTGCGTCTTCTACTGCCCTATCCCATGGTGGTCTTCTCTGGACTCACTCCCCCAGATCCAGTGGACGTAAGGGAGGAGGTGTTGGAATCCTTCTAGCCCCACATAGCACCTTTCAGGTACTTCAGCCATCTCCCTCTCTGTCACTCTCCTCTTTCGAAGCACACTGCATTTGTCTTTTCACTCCAATTTCTCTAAGGATAGACATGATCTACAGGCCCCCTGGACCAGTACCAACCTTTCTTGATGACTTCTCTGCCTGGCTACCCTACTTTCTTTCCTCTGAAATCCCCACAATCATTCTCGGGGACTTCAACATCCCTATTAATACTAACGCTCCTGCCCCTTCCAAACTTCTCAGCCTAACCTCCTCCTTTTACCTGAAGCAGTGGATACATGCTCCTACTCCCTCCGAAGGCAATATCCTTGACCTTGTTTTCTCTCACCATTGCACTCCATGCAACCTCTCTAACTATCCACTCCCTCTCTCACCACCTTTATTAGTTTCACTCTCTCCCTCTCCTTCACCTCCTCTCCCTCCAACCACCTTAAAGTTACCCGCAGAAACCTACGTCATCTCAACCCTTCTCTTCTCTACTCTGCTATTGACAACCTCTACGACAAAATCTCACCCCTATCCTGCACCAACCTAGCCACTTCTGTCTACAACGCTTCATTTCTAGCCTCACTGGACTCACTGGCCCTCCTCACTACACACAGAATCAAGCCCCGACCCCTTCAACCTTGGCAAACAGATGATACTAGAAGCCTGAAAAACGTAGTCGTGCTCATAAGCGCCTGTGGCTTAAGACCAAGTCTCAGAGAGATTTCAACCAATATAAATCTGCCCTCCAAAAATACAATTCCAGCCTCCTCTCTGCCAAGCATACCTATTTTATCACTCTCATTAGCAACTTATCCCCGTCAACTCTTCTCTACCTTCAACTCTCTACTTCATCCTCCACCGCCTCCACCTGCCAACTCACTCACTGCCCAAGAGATCGCCAATCCCTTCAAACAGAAGACTAATACAATTCGCATGGAGATCTCTACTGTACCCTCCACGCTTTACACTTCATGCCCACAGTCACATTTATTACTTCCCTCTTTCAACCCCACCACTATAGACGAAGTTGCTAAACTACTTGCTAATGTTCACCTTCCCACCTGCCCTCTGGTTCCTGTTCCCTCACAAATGCTACGTTCACCCTCTGGCTCTATGCTACACTCTCTAACCCACATCTTCAATCTCTCCCTCTCTTCTGGCATCTTCCCTAACTCTCTAAAACATGCACTTGTTAGACCCATACTTAAAAAGCTCTCACTGAACCCATCCAATCTTAACTTACGCCCCATCTCCTTGCTCCCCTTCTTATCCAAACTCCTCGAACGTCTGGTCTACAACCGACTGAGCATCTGATAATAGCCTTCTTGATCCCCTTCAGTCTGGATTCGTCCTCAACACTCCACAGAAACTGCTCTCCTAAAACTAACAAACGATCTACTAATGGCCAAAACCAATCAACACTATTTTGTACTCCTACTCCTGAACCTCTCTGCTGCCTTTGATACGGTTGACCACCCCCTCCTCCTCTAAAAACTTCACGCCTTTGGTTTTCATGACTGTACTCTTCGCTGGACCTCTTCCTACTTATCCAACCGCACCTTTAGCGTTTCTTACAACTCTACTTCCTCCTCTCCTCTTCCTTTCTCTGTCGGGATCCCCCAAGGTTCTATTCTTGGACCTCTTCTATTTTCAATCTATACCTCCTCCATGGGTCAACTAATGGCCTCCCATGGCTTCCAATACCACCTCTACGCTGACGACACCCAAATCTATTTCTCTGCCCCTCAGCTCACTCCCTCTGTCACTAATAGACCACCCAATGTTAACGAGGAGGTGGAGACTCAGCTCCTTGCACAGATGGAAAGGGCTGCAAGGGCTGGGACAGTGATAATAATGGGGGATTTTAACTACCCAGAAATTGACTGGAGTAATGGCACTGCTGGGACAGTTAAAGGGCAAAAATTTATAAACTTAATGCAGGACAATTTTATGGTCCAGTTTATTGAGGCCCCAACTAGGAATGAAGCTCTGTTGGACCTGGTAATCTCAAACCATGCAGAGCTTATACTAATGTTCAGATAAAGGAACACCTGGGTAGCAGTGACCATAACACGATTTCATTTGATGTTAGCTGTAAACAAGAAATACATACGGGAAAGATAAAAACACTTAACTTCAAGAGAGCAAATTTTCCAAGGATGAGGGCTGCTCTCGAGGACTTAGACTGGGAGGGAATATTGGCAGCGATAAACACAGAACAGAAATGGGAATTCTTCAAAAAGACTGTTTGGGACCTCACTGCAAAGTATATTCCCATGGGCAATAAGTTTAAAAGGCTAAAAATAAAACCTATGTGGCTCACGGTCAAAGTTAGAAAAGCCATAAACAATAAGTGCTTTTAAAAAATATAAAAATGAAGGAACACTAGTGTCGTTTAAATGCTACAAAGAATTTAACAGAATATATAAAAAGGAAATCAAAGGTGCAAAAATTCAAAATGAACGACAGATCGCAAAAAATAGTAGGACAAACCCCAAAAAATTCTTCAAATATATTAATAGTAAAAAGGTCAGGTCTGAGCATGTAGGCCCTTTACAAAATAATCTAGAGTGGGTTACTGGGGACAAGGAGAAGGCTAATTTATTAAATACTTTCTTCAGCTCTGTGTATACAAAAGAGCACGGGGAAGCTCATGTCCATAATGGGGGTGGTATTGACACAGCCCCCAATGATCCACAATGGCTCAAAAGGGATATGGTCCAGAAATATTTATTATATTTAGACAGAATAAAGGTGGATAAAGCACCTGGACCTGATGGCATCCACCCACAGATCCTAAAAGAATTGAGCTCTGTAATTTCAAAGCCATTGTATCTAATTTTTAGGGACTCATTAATGACGGGAATAGTACCACTAGATTGGCGCAGGGCGAACGTGGTGCCTATATTTAAAAAGGGATCAAAGTCTTTACCAAGTAACTATAGACCTGTTAGTTTAACTTCTATAGTCAGGAAGATACTGGAGCATTTAATAAAAGACCACATAGACGAGTTCTTGCTGGAAAAAAACATTTTAAGCAACAGATAGCATGGGTTCATGAAAGACAGAAGTTGTCAGACAAACCTGATTTCTTTTTATGAGGAGGTAAATAAAACCTTGGACAGAGGGGTGGCTGTGGACGTGGTATACTTGGATTTTGCAAAAGCGTTCGATACAGTTACGCACACACGGCTCATGTGTAAGTTAAAGTCTACAGGCTTGGAAATATCAGTTTGTAAATGGATAGAAAACTGGCTGAAAGACAGAATTCAGAGAGTAGTGGTTAATGATTCTTACTCTGAGAGGTCTAAGGTTATCAGTGGTGTACCCCAAGGTTCAGTGCTGGGACCCTTACTCTTTAATATCTTTATAAATGATATTGGGTCTGGGATCAAAAGTAAGATTTCTGTCTTTGCAGATGACACCAAGCTATGCAGTGGAATAACGTCCTTACAGGATGTCTCCAATTTACAAGCTGACCTCAATGCACTGTCTAATTGGGCGTCTATGTGGCAGATGAGGTTTTATGTTGAGAAATGTAAAGTTATGCACTTGGGGGCTGAGAATATGCATGCATCATACATGCTAGGGGGAGTACAACTGGGGAAATCCGTAGTGGAGAAGGATCTGGGGGTTTTGGTAGATCATAAGCTCAATAATAGCATGCAATGCCAAGCTGCGGTTTCCAAAGCGAGCAAAGTCCTTTCTTGTATTAAGAGAGGTATGGATTCCAGAGAGAGAGATATCATTTTGCCCCTGTTCAAATCATTAGTAAGACCTCATCTGGAATATGTAGTTCAGTTTTGGGCACCAGTTCTCAAAAAGGATATCGGGGAACTGGAGAAAGTGCAGAGAATGGCAACCAAACTGATAAGAGGCATGGGGGAGCTCAGCTATGAGGAAAGATTACAGGAACTGAATTTGTTCACTCTTGAGAAGAGGAGAATAAGGGGGGATATGATCAACATGTTCAAATATATAAGGGGTCCATATAGTGAACTTGGTGTTGAGTTATTCACTTTACGGTCAACACAGAGGACAAGGGGGCACTCTTTACGACTGGAGGAAAAGAGATTTTGTCTCCAAATACGGAAAGGTTTCTTCACAGTGAGAGCTGTGAAAATGTGGAATAGACTCCCTCCAGAGGTGGTTCTGGCCAGCTCAGTAGATTGCTTTAAGAAAGGCCTGGATACTTTGTACATAATATAACTGGGTACTGACATTTATAGGTAAAGTTGATCCAGGGAAAATCCGATTGCCTCTTGGGGGATCAGGAAGGAATTTTTTCCCCTGCTGTAGCAAATTGGAGCATGCTCTGCTAGGGTTTTTTGCCTTCCTCTGGATCAACTGTGGGTATAGGATTGGGTATATTGGATTGTACAATTTTTTTTTTTTTTTTTTTATGGTTGAACTGGATGGACTTGTGTCTTTTTTCAACCTGACTAACTATGTAACTATGTAACTAATTTACTATCAGATATATATCAGTCTGGATGTCACACCACTTCCTCAAACTCAATCTATCCAAAACCAAACTTATAATTTTTCCTCCCCCATATGCCCTTCCCCTTCCCCTGATCTCTCTGTTAAAATCGATGGCACAACTATAAGCCCATCCCCACATGCCAAGGTTCTAGGTGTAGTCCTGGACTCTGAACTCTCCTTCAAGCAACACATCCAATCACTGTCCAAATCCTGCCGCCTCAACCTCCGCAACATCTCCAAAATACGCCCCTTTCTAACCAATGACACAACAAAGCTCTTAATGCAATCGCTGGTCATCTCTTGCCTCGACTACTGCAACTCCCTTCTCACTGGCTTCCTCTACATAGTCTATCACCTCTTCAATTCATCGTGAATGCTGCTGCCAGACTCATCCACCTTACCAATCGCTCTGTGTCTGCCACTCCTCTGTCAATCCCTCATCTGGCTTCCGCTCGGCCAAAGAATTAAATTCAAAATATTAACAACTACATACAAAGCCATCCACAATTTCACCCCCAGCTACATCACTAGCTTAGTCTCTAAATACCAACCTACTCGT
Organism: Aquarana catesbeiana; assembly: GCF_042186555.1. Lineage (NCBI taxonomy): Eukaryota > Metazoa > Chordata > Amphibia > Anura > Ranidae > Aquarana > Aquarana catesbeiana. Next base: position 702,964,995 of record NC_133326.1, read on the forward strand.
TCTCTTCGTTCCTCTCAAGACCTCCTGCTCTTTAGCTCCCTCGTCACCTCCTCCCATGCTCGCCTCCAGGCCTTTTCCAAAGCCTCTTCAATCCTATGGAATGCCCTACCCCAATCTATCCACTTATCTCCTACTTTATTAGCTTTTAGACGATCCCTGAAAACCCTTCTCTTCAGAGAAGCCTACCCACACCTAACAATTGTATTTTCATTTTCTCCATCAGCTCATCCCCCACAGTTATTACCTTTTGTTTCCACTTGACCCTCCCTTCTAGATTGTAAGCTCTAACGAGCAGGGCCCTCTGATCCCTCCAGTATTGATTTGTATTGTAAGTGTACTGTCTGCCCTCATGTTGTAAAGCGCTGCGCAAACTGTTGGCGCTATATAAATCCTGTATAATAATAATAATGACCCCCCCGTACTGCGCAGGTGCAGCGCTTGTGCAGTAAGAACCACAACGAATCCGCCGAAAATATGATGAACAGCTGTGAGTCAGCTGTACACGGCGCCTGCGCAATGACCACGACATTGTGCCAGACGCTGCCACACGCTCCCGATGCTCATGCTACTCTGAAAGGGGCTTGTGTATTACTGTTATATCGTGTAAGGGGCAGATGGGTACAGAAGAGGCCGAATTTTAAATTGATGGGCAGAGCTGATAACTTAGGGGTGCTTTTAACAGTAAACTACATGTCTTTGCAAGGCGTGTTTAAACAAATGAAAGGCGGGTTTTGCAATGTTGATCCCAACTTATCAGCTCTGCCGATCAATTTAAAATTCGCCCTCTTATGTAGCCATCAGTCCCTTACACGAGATAACAGTAATACACCCGCCCCTTGCAGAGTTGCACGAGCATCGGGAGTGTGCGGCAGTCATGTTGTCGTCATTGCGCAGGAGCTGTGTACAGCTGACTCACAGCTGTTCGCTATTTTCAGCGGCTCTGTTGTGGTTCGTACTGCGCAGGCGCAACACTTGCGCAGTACGAACCACAACAGAGCCGCTGAAAATAGGGGGGGGGTCATTATCCTTTCTTGGCAGAATACCGGCACTCCTGATTTGAATGCAGAATCATCTAGATCAGGGATCTCCAAACTACGACCCTACAGCTGTTGTGGAACTACACGTCCCATGAGGCATTGTAAAACTCACATTCACAGACATGACTAGGCATGATGGGAACTGTAGTTCCTGAACAACTGGAGGGCCATAGTTTGGAGACCCCTGATCTAGATTACTCCCCATACTGACGGGGCCTGAGCGGAACACTAATCTATTGTGGGTCACTGTCAGAGGGGAGGAGGTCACAGAAGCCAAAGAAGCCATATCAATCCAAGTTGAAGTAGACATCTGTAGCAATTGATGGCCGTCTCTCTTTGATAGATGAGGTTAACCTTGTTGATAGATCCATTGTTAATGATGAGGACTGTGACTTCTGAAGGATTAGATGCGGGGTAAGTGCAATGATTTTTATACTGCTTTGGTTGGCGTATCAGACCAATGAAGAATAGAGGTCTCTGGGTAACACCTAATCCTGTCATTGATTGCCTTGGTATTCAAGTCATGAATAGAGCTCCAATAAGGTTGCATTATGAACAGATCTCTCTTTTATTCCAGAAGTCCCCATTCCATAAGCCAATCAAAAGATGTGCAGTGGTTGGCAATGGAGGAATTTTAAACAACAGCTTTTGTGGCACTGAAATTGACCGGGCTGACTTTGTGTTTAGGTAAGAGTAAAATAAGATAATACCCAATGAAGCAATTTAAATTGACTATGGGCGTCTCCCACCTTTAGCTATACCGTGTTCTAAATGAAATTAATTCAAATTAAAAAAACTGTCTGAATTTTAAAGGAATTATTAATTATTACTATGTACTGTACACTTTAGTATTCAGCCTTGAAGTGTTTGTAAAGTCTCATTTTTTTTCCCTATAAAAATAACACACGTTATACATACCTGCTCTGTGTAATGGTTTTGCACAGAGCAACCCGAATCCTCCTCTTCTCGGGTCCCTCTTCGCTGATCCTGACCACTCCCCCTTCTGTCTAGTGCCCTCACAGCAAGCTGCTTGCTATGGAGGCACCCGAGCCGAGTCACAGCTCCCTGTGTCCATTCAGACACAGAGCCCTGACCCGGCCCCGCCCCTCTCTCCCCTGATTGGCTAGCTGACTTTGATTGACAGCAGTGGCAGCCAATGGCGCCACTGCTGTGTCTCAGCCAATCAGGAGGAATAATCTTGGATGGCTGAGGCACTTGTGGACATCGCTGGACAGAGAGGGACCTCAGGTAAGTGTTAGGGGGGCTGTTGCACACAGAAGGCTTATTATCTTAATGCATAGAATGCATTAAGATAAAAAAAAACCTTCTACCTTTACAATCACTTCAAGACTTTGGCATCTGCTGGTTATAACTCAACATTGCAGCTCAAGTCTCTGCAGTGCACACCTGACTTAATCAAAAGTGCTTAAGTTGACTGCTGGACATTTAGCCTGAGCCTGACTGACACAGTTTATCTGTCTGCTCATGCATGGAAATGTATTGCAAAAGAGCCCCGGTTTTCAACCTCACATTACATAACCGGGTTCTGCTAAGTAGTGCCACACAATGGCTTTGCTTTGCTTCTGCTATAAGGCTGGGAGCCTACTGGCCAGTGGCGGCTGGTGGTTTTCCCCTCCACACACCCCCTCGCTGTCTGCCGGTCAACCGGCACTTACCCCATCTAGGCGGCGGGCACATCGGGCAGCAGCGGGCACATCGGGCAGCGGCGGGCACATCAGGCAGCGGCGGGGTTCGGGGCATCAATGGACATCAGGCTGCGGCGGGCATCGAGCAGCAGCTCCTGTGTCTTCTCATCCTCGCTTGCGCCGTGCGTCTCCTGCCCTCCTCCTAGGCATCCAATAGCATTGCCTGTCCTTTCAGCCAATCGGGTGACGGGTATCAGACCCGCTTCCCAATTGGCTGGGAGGAGGATCAGTGTTGCAACAGGGAATATTCATTCGTTGTTGCAACACACCTGGGTGGGCTCCAGACACAGTGCTCTGCGCCCTGAGCCCACCCTATTTTGAAGCCTACTAGAGTTTCTGGCTCTAATTTAGTGCTTCAAAAAACATCCCCCAGACCACCTAGGGTTGCCACATCATCCCTTCAATCCAGGACACATATGAATTACACGGGTTCTGAGGCTGATTTAATGCAGATAAGGCACCAAGTTTAATTACCACCTTAATCAGCCACAGAACCTGTGTAATTAATGTGTGTCCTGGATTAGAGGGATGATGTGGTAACCCTACGCCCACCCCCGCCATAGGAATTCATGTGCCCGGCAACCTGAAAGGGGCCGGGCACATGGACAGAGAGGGCGGGCGGCGCTGGAAAGGGGAGGCGGCGCCCGTGCGCCCACAACGGACAGGCCACCCCTGCTACTGGCTCATTAAAAACAATGCACTCCCTGTGTGGTTAAGGTCATATCTCAGCAGATGTTAAACATTAAGCCAGAGGCATTTTAGTAGCTTTGGGTGCCTGAACCCAGTTTAGTCACACTTTAACCACTTCTCCGGAAGGTTTTACCCCCTTCCTGACCAGGCCACTTTTTGCGATTCGGCACTGCGACGCTTTAACTGACAATTGTGCGGTCGTGCGACGCTGTACCCAAATAAAATTGATGTCCTTTTTTTTTCAACATATAGAGCTTTCTTTTGGTGGTATTTGATCACCTTGGCGGTTTTTTATTTTTTGCATTATAAACAAAAAAAGTGACAATTTTGAAAAAAAAGATATATATTTTTTACTTTCTGCTATAAAACCCATCCAATAAAAAATGTAAACATTCGATTTTCTTCATCAGTTTAGACCAATATGTATTCTATTACATGTTTTTGGTAAAAAAAAAATATCAATAAGTGTATATTGATTGGTTTGCGCAAAACTTATAGTGTCTACAAACTGTGGGATAGATTTAGGGACTTTTTATTTATTTTATTTTTTTTATACTAGTAATGGCAATGACCAGCGACTTATAGCGTGACTGCGACATTGCTGTGGACAAATCAGACACTAAGTGACACTTTTTGGGGACCATTGACACTGTGTTTCTGCTTAGCAGAAACACAGGATCTCTGTCTTGCCTACTAACAGAACAGCGATCTGCCTTGTTTACATAGCCAGGTCACCATTCTGCCTGTGTCAGGAATGATCGGCAGATGTCTGTTGGGCCCGCTGATTGGCTCCGGCTTTGTCCAATCAAAGCGGGAGCTGGTCGCCGGTGCGCCGCAAACCCAGAAGTAAAAATCCTGTACAGGTATGTGTTTTTTGCCTGTAGTTGCTGCCGTGCATATACTGTACGTGGGGTGGTCGGCAAGTGGTTAAGTAAGACTTACAGGTCTTGTCTCTCCCCAAGACGGTAATTGGGTAGTGAAAGGAGAAGCAGCAAATTGATAAGCTCATCTTTTTGCTCACTCCTCCTATCCACAAGTTCCTTGCTATCATATAAGCACTGGAACACAGCTGACTGTGCTGCTTTACACTCTTTCAGTCTGAGTCTGAGCTCTGCTGTACCAGGCATTTTCTGCCACTTTTTGTTTACGTGTGAAAATCTTTTTTTTTTTTTTCTAGAAACTTTGTTAGAACCCCCAAACATTATACACACTTTGCCTGGCCCGTGTTGGTAGCAAGTAAGAGCAGTCTCATCTCAATTAAAGCAGGTCCATGATTTAGCCCTGGTGCTCGGCAAAACGTGTTGGAGGTGTGACTTTAAAGAACTGAGCCGAGGCTGCTCTTACTTGCTATTGCTAACAACATGGGGACCTTGGGACATAGGGGGTGGGAGAATCATGACCCCAGCCTGCATGTTAATATCTCCCCAGCCAATCCCTATTCAATATGTCAAGTAACCAGAAGGGGGCTGAGGAGGTTATACATAGGCTGAAACCCAGAGCAGAGGTCGCTTGTTCCTGGGGGAGTAAGACCCAGCCTGAGGGCTGTGGATCCCTGGGAAATTTGCTTGGAACTGCAAGCACCTTTTGTGGGGTCCCAGCTACTGGTTGGCTGGGGAACCTCTGTTCTATTCTCCTGGAGCATTTACAGAAAGCCTCCTAAGGATCCAGGACACGGCAACTGGAGTAGAGAAGTTGGCTGATCTTGCACATGGTTGCACGGTGATCAGAAAACAGTGAGAACCAGTCTTTTGGACCTAAAGACTTTCTTTGGCTTTTCTGGGAGCTCAGTGGTTATTATTTGTACACTCAGGACTGTATTCCTGTTGAGGAGCCCCTGCTTTGTACTGTTCAACTATTCACTTCAAAGGGGGTGCCTTCACCCTGAAGTCTTAGAACAGAGTTACTGTAGTGGCCTCATTTTTAGGGATGAGCCGAACACCCCCTGGTTCGGTTCGCAGTAGAACATGCGAACAGGCAAAAAATTTGTTCGAACACGCGAACACCGTTAAAGTCTATGGGACACGAACATGAATAATCAAAAGTGCTCATTTTAAAGGCTTATATGCAAGTTATTGTCATAACAAGTGTTTGGGGACCTGGGTCCTGACCCAGGGGACATGAATAAAATGCAAAAAGAAGTTTTAAAAACGGACGTTTTTTTCGGGAGCAGTGATTTTAATAATGCTTAAAGTGAAACAATAAAAGTGTAATATTCCTTTAAATTTCGTACCTGGGGGGTGTCTATAGTATGCCTGTAAAGGGGCGCATGTTTCCCATGTTTAGAACAGTCTGACAGCAAAATGACATTTCTATAGGAAAAAAAGTCATGTAAAACTATTATCGCTAGCGCCGGCTATACTGAATTGTTGGTCCGGCAATACTCATAAAAGTTCATTGATAAAAACGGCATAGAATTTCCCCACAGGGGAACCCCGAACCAAAATTTTTTTTCAAAAATGTGTGGGGGTCCCCCTAAATTCCATACCAGGCCCTTCAGGTCTGGTATGCATATTAAGGGGAACCCCGCGCCAAAATTAAAAAAAAATGGCGTGTGGTCCCCCAAAAATCCATACCAGACCCTTATCCGAGCACGCAACCTGGCAGGCCGGAGGAAAAGAGGGGGGATGAGAAAGCGCCCCCCCCTTCTGACCTGTACCAGGCCACATGCCCTCAACACTGGGAGGGTGCTTTGGGATAGCCCCCCAAAGCACCTTGTCCCCCTTGCCCGGTGGTTGTGGGGGTCTGCGGGCGGGGGGCTTATCGGAATCTGGAAGCCCCCTTTAACAAGGGGACCCCAGATCCCACCCCCCCGTGTGAATTGGTAATGGGGTACAAATGTACCCCTATCATTTCACAAAAAAGTGTCAAAGGTTAAAAAACACAAGAGACGGTTTTTGACAAGTCCTTTATTAATTTCTTCTTCTTTCTACTTCTTCTTTCATCTTCTTTCTTCTGGTCTTCCTTCGGTGTTCTTCTTCTTCCTCCATCTTCTTCTTCTCCATCTTCTTCCTCCGCTTTTCTCGTCCCGCATCTTCCTCCGGCTTCTTCTCCGCTCCGTCCGCACGATCCGCCTCAGTGGAAGTCTTCTGCCATGTAACGCTTTGGTTCTTCTGACACTTCTTATATAATGGAGGGCGGGGCCACCCAGTGACCCCGACACACGGGCACTTCACGGGGACTTCCCTATGGCTCTCCCCGTGTTGTCAGAGGGGGCGGGGTCACCCGGTTACGTAAACATGGGGACAACATGGGGACAAGGTGCTTTGGAGGGCTACCCCAAAGGACCCTCCTCCCAATGTTGAGGGCATGTGGCCTGGTACAGTTCAGGAGGGGGGGCGCTCTCTCATTCCCCCTCTTTTCCTGCGGCCTGCCAGGTTGTGTGCTCGGATAAGGGCCTGGTATGGAATTTAGGGGGACCCCCACGCATTTTTTTTTTAAATTTTGGTTCGGGGTTCCGCTGTGGGGAAATTCCATGCCATTTTTATCAATTAACTTTTATGTGTATTGCCGGACCGACAATTCATTATAGCGGGCGCTAGCGATGGTAGATTTACATGACTTTTTTTCCTTTAGAAATGTCATTTTGCTGTCAGACTGTTCTAAACACAGAAACATGCGCCCCTTTACAGGCATACTATAGACACCCCCCAGGTACGAAATTTAAAGGAATATTACACTTTTATTGTTTCACTTTAAGCATCAATAAAATCACTGCTCCCGAAAAAACGTCCGTTTTTAAAACATTTTTTTGCATTGATACATGTCCCCTGGGGCAGGACCCAGGTCCCCAAACACTATTTATGACAATACCATGAATATAAGCCTTTAAAATGGGCACTTTTGATTTCAACCATAGACTTTTAAAGGGTGTTCCGCAGCTTTCGCATTTGCCGCGAACACCCCAAATTGTTCGCTGTTCGGCAAACAGCCAATGTTCAAGTCGAACTCATGTTCGACCCGAACATAAAGCCCATCCCTACTCATTTTCAAGTTTACAGTTACTGGAGTATCCTTAAGCTCACTCTATCCAAATTCTACCCCCCCCCCAAAAAAAAAACAAATTGCTGCACATCCTGTTTACTGTGTGTGGGAAATGTTGTGTCCCTGGCTGTCTTGTGCCTCTCAGGAAGTGGAACCCAGGATAAAACCACCAGAACAATCCCATCTGTGCACTACGATCATATGAGTTATCTTAAAGAATTGCACCCATTTTTGTGGGGGCTAATCTTGGGTACAGGTAAGTTCTATTTCAGCATGAAATATCAAAATGAAAGTTTATTTTTAAATATTATTATTATTATTTTTATTATTATATAGGATTTATATAGCTCCAATAGTTTACAGTGCTTTACAATGTAGAGGGGGGACAGTACAATTACAATACAGGTCAATACGGAAGGAACAGGAGGGCCTTGCTCATGGAGCTTACAATCTAAAGTGAGGGGGAGGTGGTACAAAAGGTAATAGCTGCGGAGGATGATATGATGGAGTTGATTTGGGTACAGTACTTAGGTGGAGGTGGGGTATGCTTCCCTGAATAAGTGAGTTTTCAGGGATTGCCTAAAGGTGGAAAGTGTAGGGGTTGACCGGACATACTGGGGCAGGGAGTTCCAGAGGATGGGAGAGGCTCTGGAGAAGTCCTGGAGGGGAGCATGGGAGAAGGTAACAAGGGAACTAGAGAACAGGAAGTCCCGGGAGGAGTGGAGAAGATGATTTGGGCGATATGTGCAGATGAGGTTGGTGATGTAGCTGGGGGAGATGTTGTGGATGGCCTTTTATGTTGTGGTTAGTATTTTGAATTTTATATGGTGGGGTAGGGGAGGCCAGTGAAGAGATTGGCAGAAAGGAGCAGCAGTCACGGATCGGTTAGTAAGGTGTATTAGTCTAGCAGCAGCATTCATAATAGACTGAAGGGGGATTGCCTGTGTAAAGGTAGGCCAGTGAGGAGGGAGCTGCAGCAGTAAAGGCGGGAAATAACCAAGAAGTAGGGATGAGCCGAACACCCCCTGGTTTGGTTCATGACAAAACATGCGAACAGACAAAAAATTTGTGCGAACACCATTAAAGTCTATGGGACTCAAACATTAAAAATCAAAAGTGCTAATTTTATAGGCTAATATGCAAGTTATTGTCATAAAAAGTGTTTGGGGACCCAGGTCCTGCCCCAGTGGACATGTATCAATGCTCCTTCGAGGAGCAGTGATTTTAAGAATGCTTAAAGTGAAACAATAAAAGTGCACTATTCCTTTAAATATTGTGCCTGGGGGGTGTCTATAGTATGCCTGTAAAGTGGCACATTTTTCCTGTGTTTAGAACAGTCCCTGCACAAAATGACATTTCTAAAGGAAAAAAAGTCATTTAAAACTGCTTGCGGCTGTAAAGTAATGTTGCCCCCCAGCCCATTACTGGGTCCTTTGGGTCTGGTATGGATATTAAGGGGAACCCTGCACCTAAATAAAAAACAAAAGTAATTGTCATTCAAATTGTGAGAGCACCGAAAGCTGAAAATTGGTCTGGTTAGGAAGGGGGTTTAAGTGCCCAGTGGTTAAACAGCAAATGCTGTAATGGCTGATGCATTTGTGGAGTTCCACTTCCTTTCGTCTGAGCCCATCCGAACCCTTTCTAGGCTGCATAAATCGAGGCCAACCCCTCTACACTCAGGCTCTGCTGAAATATGCTCACAATGTCAGTGTCCATGTATTGCTAAAACTGAACATAGCATACTGAGCTGGAGAGCTTTTCCTCCGATAATATTGGACAGTATCTATGGTGTATAACAGCCTTTCTAAATCTGGGTTCAGTGGAAACCTAGCATTCCTCCAGAGGTTGCAAGGGGTTCCATGAGCAATAAGGAATTTTTCCCTCTCAAATAAGTAACCACTGACACCAATGATGTTTTTACATCTGTAAGGAGGGCATTCTTCTTACAGACTATCAATATAAGGAGCATTCTTCCCACTGACCACCAATGTAAGGAGCATTGTTTTCATTGACCACAAATGTAAAGCGCATTCTTCCCATGACCACTTATGAGAGGAGCACTCTTCTCATAGACCACCAATGAAAAGAGCATGCTTCTTAGTCACCCATTATAAGAAGCATGACTAAGGGATGTGCCATATTGTGAGGCTCTCTAATTAACATTACACTACTCACCAACCTTTCTCTCAAATGACCAAACAACACAATACTCTCCTTTTTGGAGTCCAATGGCCATAGCAGCCTTTTTATTATAACAAAATAAAATATTCCAACAATTTCAAAACATATAACTTAATGCATATAAAGCATTTTTAATAACATTAACCAATATACATCTTTATCAACTTTTTTGATCTAGAGATCTTTGAAGGCCAAGTATAAATTCCACCAACTAGTTGTATCAGTACACCCATGAAAAAAGGCCCCACGCCGTGCATTACGCAAGCTCAGGGACAACCAGCTACTTCCTTCCAGATACAACCATTAAATCCCATTGTAAGGGAAAGGTCGCCCATACCTCCGTATGGGCCCAACCCTCTCCCAAAACTCCATTATTTTCAGCACCACCTTCAAAGACCCCATAGACCTCCCTCTGCTATGACATGACAGAAAAAAAAAAAAAACTTTAACCTTATAAAAACCTACAGAAAAAAACAAATCCCCATTAAAATACCCCAACTGATCCTCCATCTAACACCGCAAATTTTAAATAAAAAAGGGGAGGGAGGGCGGGAAATTATCTCTCCCCCTAGACTTTCTCTCCCTACTGTGTGCCTCAACCAAAGCCCCTCCCCCTTAAATTAACTAAAACTCCCCCCACTGTCCTTCCTCCTAAACCTATGCTTCCGCCTCACCGCCCCACCCCAGTCCTGCTGGCCCTCCCCCAAGTTCCACATGTCTCCGGGCCATTACTTGACTAAGGGATGTGCCATATTGTGAGGCTCCCTAATTAACATTACACTACTCACCAACCTTTCTCTCAAATGACCAAACAACACACTACTCTCCTTTTTGGAGTCGAATGGCCATAGCAGCCTTTTTATTATAACAAAATAAAATATTCCAACAATTTCAAAACATATAACTTAATGCATATAAAACAATTTTAATAACATTAACCAATATACATCTTTATCAACTTTTTTGATCTAGAGATATTTGAAGGCCAAGTATAAATTCCACCAACTAGTTGTATCGTTACACCCATGAAAAAAGGCCCCATGCCGTGCATTACGCAAGCTCAGGGACAACCAGCTACTTCCTTCCAGATACAACCATTAAATCCCATTGTAAGGGAAAGCCCAACCCTCTCCCAAAACTCTATTATTTTCAGCACCACCTTCAAAGACCCCATAGACCTCCCGCCAGAGCACACACGTGACACCTTACGTGCGTGTCGCTCTCCACATCCAAACTGCCCGCTGCACACCATCTTGCAAACCTAGCTGCCACAAGTCAAGACCTATAGCATTCAGGTGCACACCGTCTGAGCGTAAAAAACTCCATGTTTCCTCCTCCAATTCCCGATGGCGAACTGCCAAACCTCCATTCCTTACAAAAAACTTCGCAACCGCTTTGTTAACTTTGACCCGGGCTCTGTTCAAACCTGCAACAGACCGAGCCAAACGCCACGCCGTTCTGGCCACAATATCCGACCATACAAAAATCGTCTCTGGAAAAAATTATTGGAGCCGCAGCAAATAAAATTTGATGTCCCTAATCAATTCCCTGGCACACCGTAAACCCAGGTCATTACCCTCCACATGTAACAAAACCACTTCAGGGGGGCGGTCCAATCTAGCGAACCTTTGCATTTCCGGTACCACCCTGGACCACAGCATGCCTGGGAATCCAATCCATCGCACTTCCTCCCCCGACAAACCCAACAACCTGCCATCCTTCCTAACATCTGCCCTCCTGGCCCCCCAATACACATACGAGTGTCCAAGTATCCACACCAGGCAGGTTTCAGAATCTGAAAGAAAAGAACAGAAAAAAGGGGATAAGGAAAGTTAAAAAGCACACCATCCCATTCCCCAATAACTGACCCACTTGCAACCTAAAATGTAATAATAAAAGAAAAATTGGGGAGAGAGGAGCCCCATTTTTTTTTTTTTTTTTATATAGTTACAATAAATTCGTTCAAACGTATAATTGAAACCTCGACGATTCCCAAGGTCCTATACGCTGAACCACCTTATCATCCAAACCCCACCGTACCCCACCGTACCGCCTCGGTAGCCGCACCGATACGAAACGAGTGAGAAGAATAATTTTTTGCCTCAAAACCCGCAGCCGCCAAACATTTTCTGAAAACCGCTTGAAATTGAAAACGGGACACAGCTGTCCCATCTTCATGACGGAAGAAAATCCCCCTGCAGGTCGGCCTAATTTTGCAAAACTCCCCCACCGCCGCCACCGGACATATCGGGGAGCCCGAAATCAACCTCAACTCCACCCAAGCCCCTTTTCCCAATTGGTCAGTCTTGGATCTTCTTAGGAACACCCCCAGCGCATCCCCTTGCACCCAAACATCATGAAAATCCAGACCCCCGTCCCCTTTTTTATTCCTGCTCACCAGCTCACCCACCCGAAAAGCCCCAAATAAAGCCAAGGTAAACACGGCCCGAAACAACACCCACTCAAAACAAGACACACAAACCCTTTTTAACTGTTCTACCACCTCCCCCAAAACCGTGAAAGACACTGGGCATCTGGTATCCACGCATAGCACGCCGAACCATAAAAGCCTTAGTAGCATCTCGTTTACCTGCCAACTGAAACATAAAGGCCAACCCAGCCAACTTACGGGACAAATAAGAAGCCGAGATCCAACTCTCGAAATTCCGACCTATAAAGTAAAGCAGCATATGCACTTTACCTTCATCATCCGCACAGTCTCCTACCTCACGCACCAAATCTTCCCATTCCAACCACACCTTGCTGTATGCCTGCCAGGTAGCCGCAGAAACCGAACACCGAATCAATAATTGAGCAGTGCCGAAACGACGCTCCATAACCTCTCGGGGCAAGGAATCCCATGCGCATCCGCTTCCGGCGCCAATTGACAAAATCTGTCCCACTGGAAATAAGATAACGCATCAGCCACTGAGTTATCAATACCCGGAACATGCACAGCGGTCACAAAACAGTTAATACAAAAACAAAGCAAAACCAAATGCCGCAATAACCTTACAACTGGCGGGGACGACGCAGTATTATTATTGAAAGCCTGTACCACCCCCAGATTATCGCAATGAAAACGCACACGGCGATTCCGAAATTCTTCCCCCCATAGCTCAACTGCCAGCACTATGGGAAACAGCTCTAACACCACCAAATTGTGGACCAATCCCTCCTTCCTCCAGAATTCCGGCCATTCCCCGGCGCTCCACCTCCCTTGGTAAAAAACCCCAAATCCTCCAGAACCTGCCGTAAACAATTCCATGTCAGAATTGGAAACTACCCTTTCCAACCACAAAGAGCGTCCATTATAAGACGCCAGAAAAGAATCCCACACCTTCAAATCTTTCTTTTGATCCAGCCCTAGCCGAATGTGATGATGCGGAGCACGGACACCGGCCGTGGCTGCCGCCAGTCGCCTGCAGAAAACACGCCCCATGGGCATGATGCGGCAAGCAAAATTCAACTTGCCAAGCAGAGATTGTAAATCTCGAAGCTGAATCTTCCGAACCCTTAAAGCCCCAGCCATCTCCTGCCTCAAACCTTCCAGTTTGTCCAATGGCAACCGGCACTCCATGGCCACCGTATCAATAACAATACCCAAAAAACACAACTCCGTAGCCGGACCCTCCATCTTATCTTCTGCCAACGGGACCCCAAACTTTCAAAACAGATGTTGAATTGTGGCCAACAGCGACGCACATACCGTGCTCCCTGCAGACCTTATACACAAAAAATCATCCAAATAGTGGAAGACGGATGACAGGCCAGACACATTCCGAACCGCCCATTCCAAAAAACAGCTAAACTGCTCGAACAAAGAACATGAGATAACACACCCCATGGGCAAACACCGATCAACAAAATATTGACCCTGCCACCGACATCCCAACAAATGGCAGCAATCAGGGTGAACTGGCAAGAGGCGAAAAGCAGCCTCTATATCCTTTTTCGCTAGTAATGCCCCTTGAACCCAAGCGACCGCCGCATCAAACGATGTATAAGACACAGTACAGAGGTCCGAATCAATGGAATCATTCACTGATCCCCCCCCCCCCGCGGGTGGGACAAATGATGAATGAGTCGAAATTTATTCGGCTCCTTCTTAGGAACAACACCCTAGGGGATATCACCAAATCGGGTACCGGTGGCAACTCAAACGGGCCGGCCATCCGACCCAACGAAACTTCTTTTAACAATTTTTCCGTAACTATCCCCGGGTGTTCCTTAGCCAACGACGGAATCACCTAAAGTCAGCTATGCAATTTGAACCCCTCTGTAAACCCTAACTCCAAAAGCGCAGCCGCATCCCGATCAGGATACCGCCTTAGAAAGGGAACCATCCTTTTTACCATCACCGGCGTCCTCCCTTTTTCCAACATCCCCACCTTTTCCACGGCCCTGTTTAAAACACCGGGACGGACTTCCGGTTCCGGTGCCGCATGGAGTAGCTGCACTCTCTCACAGCTCCCGCTCTGAGGACACATAAATCTGCCTAAAAAACCGGCCCAGAAGCCAGATACCTCCATCGGCCGCCTCGGGCACCTGCACCCGCCCTATGGACCGTTTTGTGGAGGTCCGCAGCTCCCGCTCCAACACGGCCCTGACGCCGCCGGCTCAGCCGCAAATCGAGGCCCCGGCTTCGGCCTACACGGAAACCTGCACAGGCGCGCAGCAGCAGCAACAACACACAGCGGAGATGGAAGTAAGTGGAAGCACAGCTCCACACACATCCCCTCAGGCACCCCCTACCCAGCCACACTCCCAGGCTCCCTCTCCTCAAGCACCCCCTCCTCAGGCCTTCTCCATGCCAGCTACCCCCCTACAGCTCGCCGGGGACCACAAAACCGAGCGCATAGCACAGGCAGTGGCAGCACTTCTGTCCCCTATGATTTCTGCTTCAGTAGAAAAGGCTGTAAATGCGGGGATGAAACAAATAAAGGCCCAGCTAGGAGAACACAACACTAGGCTAAACGAACTAGAACACCGCCAATCAAGCATGGAGGAAGAGATATACCAAGCTCAAGCCACGGAACAGGCACAAGACAAAACGAACCAATATATACTCCAAAAACTTGACGATTTGGAAAATAGATCCAGAAGGAGCAACCTGCGATTCGTAGGGATTCCGGAATCCCTCCAAGCATCTGCCCTAATGGACTTTTGCTCCCAACGCATACCCGAGGCGCTAGGCCTGACAGGCCCCTGCACAGTGGAACGCGCTCACAGGATGGGGTCGTATAATGAAGAACGCAAGACTCCTCGGCCCATCATAGCCAAATATCTAAATTACTCCGACAAGGCTCTCATTCTTCAAAAATTTAGACAATCTCGCTCACTACAAATTGACGGAGTGAGAGTCCTGATTTTTGCTGACTACTCCATCGAAGTTTCCAAGAAACGCAAGGCCTTTCAACAAATATGCTCTGAACTCTTCAAGCAACAGATCAAGTTCACCCTAGCCTTCCCGGCCACCCTACGCCTCAAAACACCTAACGGGGACCAGCTCTCCTTCCAGGAACCCTCAGAAGCAGAGGCATATATGCGGTCCCTACTTCCCAACACTCAACAACACACCCCGTCGAAAGGTACTTCAATCAATCGCTCCCTGGATCAACGAAGCCCGCGTAAAGACTCCCCCAAGCGATTTAGACCCTCGATTCCGGACCAGCACCGCTTTACGCACCGCTGAACTAAAACCTGACACCCACCTCCATCGGTCCCAAGAATTTTGGACAGTAAAGTTATCTCTGTCCTCCCTCAGGTTCCACGTACCAACTGTACCTCATCTACACGTAATGTACAATATTTCTCGTTTGCATATGTTTGCCTTTCCATTGTAATCTCTTTCTTACAGGTCCCTTCCTAGCAAGTTATTTCTTTTAGTAAATGACAATGTTCTTCTTTTTTCTACATCCTCATGGCCTCACTGTGTGCGGACAACTGCACTCCCTCCCTCTCCTCATATGTGTCCCCTTGTTGCCCACATGAACACTTGCCTTACGGCCAAGGGCTCTCTGGGGCTATATCATCACCGTCCTGAGATGGGAGCTGACCTACACAGTGACTCCATGCGGAAAAAAGCGAAGTTTCCATGTTCGTATGTTTTACTAGTGATATTTCTCACTTTGTTGCTTCCTTTACAGGTTAAATCCCCTCCCCCCCCCCCCTCTCCCTCGCGGCCCTAGCCAAATCAAATCCATTCCCGTACTTATACACATCCCGCATAACAATCTCAGACCTCCAGACACACCTGACGTACTACCACACCTTCCACATAATATTAAAACACACTTAATAACACACATCCCTTTTTTACCCCCCTAATATGAAAATACTCTCCTGGAATGTAAAGGGTCTCAGATCCCTCCAAAAGAGAATGAAAATCCTCAGGCATCTTAAGCGGCTCAAAGCCGATATAGCACTTCTTCAGGAATCCCATTTACCGGCCTCAGACTTTCATCGCATGAAGAAACTCTGGGTTGGCACTGTTCTAGGCTCAGAGGCAACAGGACGCAAAGCTGGCGTTCTCTTACTCATACACAAAAACCTCCCGTGCACAGTCTTGTCCGCAAAAAACGACGACCAGGGCCGTCTACTCACGGTACACATAAAAATAGGCTCCAAAGAACTAGCTATAACAAATGTTTACGCCCCTAATAATCCAAGCAGACAATTCTACACTGAACTATCCAGTTGGCTTCTAGAAAACACACATCTCCCTCATCTAATCGGAGGAGATTTCAATGACACCCTCCACCAGATGGATGACAGGTCCTCACAAAAAAGACCAAAAAAGGACACTAACCCACTACCCCCTTCCCTCCTGGCTAGCACCATGGAATCCAACCATTTCCAGGATCTATGGCGCCTCTCCCACCCGGCAGACAGGGAATTCACTTTCTACTCTAATCCACACAAAACATTCACCAGAATAGACTACACCTTCGGCTCTGACAACCTTCTACCCTACCTCCAAAACTCCACCATCCACGACATCACTATCTCAGATCATGCCCCTATAGAAGTGACACTAGATAATCTAGACCTACCTCCACACCCCAATATATGGCGGTTCCCATCTTATCTACACAACAACACTGACTTCCAAAACTACATCTCCGACGCTTGGGCTGAATACTCCTCGAACAACGCCCCACACATACACGACCCCAACCTATTTTGGGACGCTGGTAAAGCCTTCCTGAGAGGCCGTATCATTTCCTATGCAACATCATTCAAACGCAACACCCTAACTAAATACAAAGAAGCTAGCTCTCGTCTACACCGGGCACAACGAGATATTTACACCAATGACTCCCCAACAACACGCTCTGAATGGCAGATAGCAAAAAGGGATTTTGACGTTTGGGTAAACAATCTAGAAAACACCAAGAAGGCCTATTTAGATGCCTCTTTCCATAAATTTGGGAATAAAGCAGGAAAACTCCTATCCAGACTTTGCAAAGGTCCATTCCGCCCAACCCATATCACATCCCTACGTGACAAAGCGGGTACCCTCCATGCCACTCCACTCCCAATTAACAAAGTCATGCAACAATTCTACTCCTCTCTTTATGCCTCAGATCCGATAGATCCACAAACAGCACGCGCTTTTCTAGAAAAAATAACCCTTCCCAAAATCTCCCCAATACAACTAGAAACCCTAAACGCACCTATCACTCTCCCCGAAATATCGGCAACTATCCGCAACTTAACCTTGTCTAAAGCCCCAGGCCCGGATGGCCTCACCAGCGAATTCTACAAGACCCTACAACCCCTATTAGAACCTACTCTCCTCCAAGTATATCAACATATATGGTCAGGGGGTTCATACCTTCATTCGGGGAACCAAGCCATCATAAAACTACTGGCAAAAAAGGGAAAAGACCCGCAAGAACCAGGATCATACAGGCCCATATCACTTCTCAACCTTGATGTCAAAATCCTCTCAAAAATTGCAGCCACCAGACTAGCAGACATCATGCCTTCTCTAATTCACCCCGCCCAGTCAGGTTTTATTAAAGGACGAACAGCCACCCTTAACATCCGCAAAGTTATGCTGGCCCTAGAACACGCAATACATCACCCAAACACGGATCATGCCATTATTACGCTAGACGCAGAAAAAGCGTTTGATAACGTCAGTTTTGACTGGTTATCCATGACAATGAAGGCAATAGGATTCTCTGGCCCCTTCCACCACCTTATTACCGCCATGTACACAGCTCCGACAGCAAGGTTAGTGGCGGCAGGTCTCCTATCAGAAGAATTTCGCCTCCATAAGGGCACACGCCAGGGCTGCCCCCTATCGCCACTCCTCTTCAATATAGCACTAGAACCACTTTCCAGATATCTAACATCAGTAGCCCCCCTACATGGCTTAAAGATAGGCCCACACGACTTACGTACCTCACTTTTTGCAGATGACGTCCTTATATTTTCAGCCAACCCTTCGTCTGATATGCTAACCATAAAAAATGTATTCGATGAATTTCGCTTGTGCTCGGGTCTCCGTATTAATTACACCAAAAGCGAAATTCTTCCCATCGGTTCCCACTCCGCACCTAAATGGACCCAACATTCAATTTTCCCCGTTGCTAAATCCCACATTACATACTTAGGAATAAAAATAGGAAAACTCCCTTCTTCGCTATACCACCTCAATTACCCTCCTTTGGTGTCAAAAATAACTCAGGAATTAAATACCTGGATGGATCTGCCCCTTTCGCTTCTGGGAAGATGTCATTTAATAAAAATGGTCAGTTTTGCCAGACTACTTTACCCCATGCAAACCATCCCACTACTTCTCCATCATAAAGATGTGACCTCACTTAATAACGCTATATCTAAATTCCTATGGCAGAACAAACGACCACGTATAGCTTTGAAAAAACTCTATCTTCCCAGGCGCGAAGGGGGCATCAGTCTCCCGCATGTCAGAATGTATAACCTTGCATGTTTGCTAAGAACAAGTCTAGACTGGATAACCCAGTCCTCTCGATACTCAAATTTCTCTTTGGAATCCCACATGGCCCATCCCTACTCACTTGTAGCCCTCTTACACTGCAGATGGAAGTCAGTCCCCTCTCCCCACCAACATAATCTCCTATTAAGAGACACAGCAGTAGCGTGGAGAGAATCACGGAAAATACTAAAGGTATCCCCTTTTCTGTCAATACACCTCCCGATTCAAGGAAATCCGGCATTTCCGCCGTGTCTAGAGCACAAACCATTCAAAACATGGGAACAGAAAGGCCTAACTAAATTCTCTCAGCTCTGCAACACCCAGACGGGTCAACCACTACCCTTCGCTAACATCGCGAAAACCTTCTCTCTACCCTCCACTCACAACTTCTACTATAGGCAATGTATCAGTTTCTTAAGGGAGGCGTGCAATCAAGACGACAAAAGGTTCCAAACAAATGTCACGGATCAAATGATAAAGAGTAACACATACAAAATCTCGGACATATACAAACCACTCCTCAACAAATCCTCCCCACCTCTCTCGTCATCGTCAATTAAAAACTGGAATAAAGACTTCCCCGATTCAAATCTAGTAGAAAAAATCTTACAAGGGCTTAACGCAGTCCAAAAGATTACACCAAATGAAATATGGAGAGAAACACAACTGAAAATAGCCCACAGGGCACATATACCTTTCTTATCTTCCAAAACGGACAAAAACAAAGCCATCTGCCCCCTCTGTAAACACCAGAAACCATCCTTAGCTCATCGATACTGGTACTGCTCCTACATATCCACTTTCTGGGACCAAGTTATAGCCTACATATTTAAAGTGACTCTAACTAAACTACCCAAGGATCCTCTGCTTCTTATCTTCGGCTACTGGGACCCAATCCTACTGCCATGGTCCAAAACGACCGTCACCAAGGTCGGCTCTACAAAGCCCCCGAAGGACACCACATCACACAAAGGGTGGTCCTTGACTTGCCTATTAACTGCACGAAGAACCATCTTAAAAAACTGGATTACACCTGTAAGCCCCAATATCACTCAAGTCAAACGGGACCTCATGCAACTTTTACTCAAAGACCGCCTAAACACGGACTTCAAACAAAAAAAATCATTAGATCACTTCTACTCCAAATGGCAAGCCTTTATGCATGTATCTCTTTCAAAAGAAGAGATTTCAAACATCAGCTCATCTTCCTTTTCCTATTTCGATTCCGTCCTCCCGATGCCAACTCAAGACTACAATCGAAATCACACTCCTATCTCTGACTCCAGCCAACCTAACGCCAGTCCCAACGTCAACGTCAGTGGGTCTACATAAATGTTTATAAATGATTATAAATAATTATATACTTCAAACAGAAATAACTATTAATGCTGGACAATAATTATACGACATTACATCATACTATATCAATTTTATCAATCTATATAGGGCTCCCCCCCCCCCTCTTCCCCCTCCCCCCCCATCTACCCACCCCCCCCCCTGTTTTCGTTATTTTCTCTCTTAGTATTATTTTCTCTGTGTTTTTTCAGGTTCTAAAATGCCATGTATTCAGGGTTACTAACAGATCCATCCAGGTTTCCACTATTTGTTACCATTTATTGCATTGCTATGATCTGGTAAACATGTCACGCAGTAACCCGCATGGGTACATACAAAGGAAATCCTCTCTTACTGTAAACACCAAGTTTGTAACCAAGTAGTTTTTCTATTATTTGCTTCTGTTTATGCTACAAAACAAGACTGTACACAAGACTGCATTATTAACTGTATTCTCTGAAAATCAAATAAAATCTTTTTGAAAAAAAAAAAAAAAAAAAACACCGGGACTGGGAATGTGAACCTCCATACGTGGAACACTCATGCCGGAAATGACACTTTGCTCCGAACTTGCATGTTCCTGCATTAAATTGCCAGCAGAAACCCATCCGACTACCGGCTGGTTGTCCGGCAGCACCTGAACCCCCGCCCCCACCCTGAAAGGGAGGTACCGCATTTCTCGGAGAGGACATCAGCTTCATCCAAAGACTAATGTCCTTATGGTCCCACCGCAAAGCAGGGCGGACCGCCTTCCTCTGCCTGAACTGCTCATTATAGCGCAGCCAAGCCGTCCCCCCATACACCCTTTGTGCTTCCCCAATCGAATCAAGGTAGCAAAAGAGCGGCGAGCAGTTTTCCGGCCCTTTTTCCCCAATCACACTCGCCAAAATCGCAAACGCTTACAACCAGTTTGCAAACGTGCGCGGAATCAATCTGTAACGCCGCTTTTCCTCCTCCTCTTTTTTGCTCTCGTCAGGTTTAACTTTGTCCAAGTTAAACTTTTTTAAGGGGAGCAAAGAGAAAATTTCAACATACTCACCTTTCCAAATGCGCTCCTTCACCTCATTCTTCAAATGAGCGCCCAAGGGGCCCTCAAAACAGACGTACACTTCGCACCTGGCGGCGTCCGCCAAGCGCACCCCATCCAAACCCGCTGTCCCTTTACCAACCGCCACGACATCACTGGCCGCCACTGTAGCACCCGCCCCCCCTCCGACACTGCCGGTGGGACCACCGGATTGGCCACCCCAACAGCATCCATACCTCCGGCCAACACCACAGGAGCCGGCCCAGCTGGCCCTGCACTATGCCCCGTGGAAACATGGGCCACGGCCCATGCCGCCACAGGGGAAGGATCCACTACCTGCAGTGAACCAGCCTCACATCGCGCCAACACCTCACGCAACCCTGCCAACAAAGTTTGCACCACCCCCACTTCACTCGCACCCGGTACCCCCCCGGACAGCGAACCCCTACCCTGACCTAAACTACCAGCGCCAACCACTGGACCCACGGCCCCCCCAGTACTCCTGTCCCTGCACCCTGAAACCCCCTTGCTAAGGACAGGAGAGGAAAAAGAAACAGAAAGGTTCTCACCTGGCTGTCGCTGCCGCACCGGACATCCAGCCGTGTCGCCCGTTCCACATGCGGCTTCTTGGATCGTGTTCTCCTCCCGTTCGTCCAATTCTTCCTCTGACAGGCTGTCTTGGGAACTCCCAGCCCCTCCTTGAGCAATGTGTGTGGGCCGCACCGTCAGATTTCCCGTCACTGTGGAGCGCCTTATGGTGACGACCTCACCAAGCGCCTCTCCACTCCGCTCCTCAGGTTCCCGATGACTGCCACGCAGAGCTGCAGGCCGTGCAGGAGAAGCCCGCCTAGCCGCCGATCCGGACTGCACATCACCCTGGTCCCCACGATATCTCTGTTCTCTCTCTCCCATCCTCTTCCTCCCTCTACTATCAGGAATACAGGGCCCGGCCGCTCCGTGTGGCTGGCCAGCCCCCGTTGCGGCATCTCTCCCCCGCTGAGCCGCCCTCCCCTCAGGTGCAGAACCCGGAGAGGCGGCCTCCATCTTTCTGGTGTCCACTGCAGAGGGGGAGAGAGCCGGGCCAGCCGATAGGCTCCCCCCCGAGGCCGCCGCGCTCTAGAATTCCTCCCGGCCGTTCGAACTTCCACTGCCGCCTTCTTCCTAGCAGGCGCCGCATCCTGCACCGCAGCTCCAATCGTGTGCCCGCTCCAGCGGCGGACTAAAATGCTCAGGAGGCCTAGACCTCCTAGCGCAGCTCCGTAGGAGGGGGGCTGACGGGCGCGCTGGAGGGTACCTGGCTGGGGGCCTGCAGCAAGCTAGAAACTGTAGCCTGCAGCCAGTCAGCCCCTCTCGCCGCCGTCTCCTCCCGCAACCGCTGAAATAGCCGCTCTAAGTCCCCCATGGTCAGCGCTCTAAACCCGGGACCGCACTCAGAGAAATTACCTAAATTACCTCTCCCCCTAGACTTTCTCTCCCTACTGCATGCCTCAACCAAAGCTCCTCCCCCTTAAATTAACTAAAACTCCCCCCACTGTTCTTCCTCCTAAACCTATGCTTTCTCCTCACCGTCCCACCCTAGTCATGCTGGCCCTCCCCCAAGTTCCACATGTCTCCGGGCCATTACTTTCTTCCCGCTGACCCACGAATGTAAGGAGCATTCTTCCCGCTGACCACGAATGTAAGGAGCATTCTTCCCACTGACCACCAATGTAAGGAGCATTCTTCCCACTGACCACCAATGTAAGGAGCATTCTTCTTACTGACCACCAATAAAATGAGCATTCTTGCTACAGACCACCAACGTAAGGAGCATCAATGAAAAGAGCATTCTTCTAATGCCGCGTACACATGAGCGGAATGTCCGATAGAAAAAGTCCGACGGAGTCTTTTCATCGTCTTTTCCGATTGTGTGTAGGCCTCATCGGACTTTTTTTCCGAAAACCACTCGTCTGTATGCTGTTTCGACGGACCAAAAACGACGCATGGTCTGAAGCAAGTACGAGACGTAAGCTATTGGCTACTGGCTATTGAACGTCCTTTTTCTAGTCTCGTCGTACGTGTTTTACGTCACCTCGTTCTGGACGGTCGGACTTTGGTCGGACTTTGGTTTGACCGTGTGTAGGCAAGACCACTTGAATGGAATTCCGTCTGAGAAACCTTCGGAGTTTAGTCCGCCGTCAAAACCGGTCGTGTGTACGCGGCTTTATAGACCACCATTATCAGGAGCATTCTTCCCATTGACCACCAATGAAATGAGCATTCTTCCTGCTGACTAGGGATGAGCTTTGTGTTCGAGTCAAACCCATGTGAATTACGAACGATATGGGCCGTTCACATGTATTTCCAGTTACTGTACTGTGTACCCTGCACAGTCTCACTTACAGTATAGCTACCTGCAGCCAGGTGCTTGTGTAGGCTCTTTGAAGTATTTCTAGTTACTGTACTGTGTACCCTGCACAGTCTAACCTACAGTATAGCTACCTGCAGCCAGGTGCTTGTGTAGGCTCATTTAAGTATTTCCAGCTATTGTACTGTGTACCCTGCACAGTCTCAGCTACAGTATAGCTACCTGCAGCCAGGTGCTTGTGTAGGCTCTTTGAAGTATTTCCAGCTACTGTTCTGTGTACCCTGCACAGTCTCATTTAGGGTATAGCTACCTGCAGCCAGGTGCTTGTGTAGGCTCATTGAAGTACTTACAGTTACTGTACTGTGTACCCTGAACAGGCTCACCTACAGGATAGCTACCTGCAGCCAGGTGCTTGTGTAGGCTCTTTGAAGTATTTCTAGTTACTGTACTGTGTACCCTGCACAGTCTCACCTACAGTATAGCTACCTGCAGCCAGGTGCTTGTGTAGGCTCTTTGAAGTATTTCCAGCTACTGCACTGTGTACCCTGCACAGTCTCACCTACAGTATAGCTACCTGCAGCCAGGTGCTTGTGTAGGCTCATTGAAGTATTTACAGTTACTGTACTGTGTACCCTGCACAGTTGCACCTACAGTATAGCTACCTGAAGACAAGTGCGGGTGTTATCATACTAATAATACTACAGGCAGGCAGTTGATTCTGCTAGCTGCAGTATAATCGGTGTGTATATATATATATATATATATATATATATATATATATACATCCCAGTTTTGTGCAGCTCACTGCAGGCCAATAGTATGTCTGGAAGGCCAACAAGGAGAGGCAGACAGTCACAAGCCAATAAAAGAGGGCAAGCAGGCTCTGTGTCTAGAGGCAACAATGCTGGTCGTGGACATGGTCCATCCTCATCAGGAGTCCATCGAACTGTTTCACCACAGTGTTGGGTACATGCTCCAGGAGGATGCCCAGCATTTTGAAGGCTCCGATGATGGTACTCAGCTAGAGGAAGGCAGTAACGTGAGCCCAGACAGAGGGGGTGCCCAAGAAGGACAGAAATCTGGCAGTCATGTTCCCCCACTGCAGCATACTGCCAGGTTTGCTCCAGTGATGAGGAGGGAGGGGATGATGAGGTCACTGACTCCACGTGGGAGAGAGGAGGAGGAGGCACATCACCAACGAGGCATGATGCCCTCCAGGGGCCAGCCTAAGGGCAGCACACTGACTGCATCACACCGCAGAGCTCCGCGTGTGCAGGGCGCTGCTGTCTCTGCGCGTTATTCCAAAAGTTCTTTGGTGTGGGCCTTTTTTGAGATGAGTGCATCAGATCGCACTGCTGCTATTTGCAACATATGTCTCAAGCGTATCTCGCGTGGCCAAAACATCTCCTGCTTGGGCGCCACATGCTTGACCAGACATATGTTGACCTGCCATGCAGTTCATTGGCAAGCGTATCTAAAAGACCCACACCAAAGAACAAAGAGGACCTCTCCTTGCTCCTCATCAGCTGGGATCTCCAACCCCACTATACTTTCAGTCCTCTCTGAGACCTGCACTGAGAGGAATGAAGGTATAGAATTAGGTGTGTCACAGCCAAGTACTTGCGGGCAATCTGCTATCAGTACACCGATGTCAGATTGTACCAGGCAAATTTCCCTGCCCCAGCTGCTGCACCACAGAAAGAAGTTCGCTCCCAGCCATCCACATGCCCAGAGGTTGAATGCTAGCTTGGCAAAATTGCTAGCACTTCAACTGCTACCTTTTCAGTTGGTAGACTCTGCCCCCTTCCATGAGTTTGTGGAATGTGCGGTTCCTCAGTGGCAGGTTCCCAAAAACCACATTTTCTCACGGAAGGAGATTCCGGCTCTCCACCGGCATGTGGAAGGCAATGTCTTGGCCTCACTGGACAGAGTGGTCAGCAGTAAGGTGCATATTACCGCTGACTCATGGTCCAGCAGGCATGGACAGGGATGTTACCTAAGTTTCATGACGCATTGGGTGACTCTGCTAGCAGCTGGGAAGGATGCAGGACAAGGTGCAGTAGTGTTGGAGGTTGTTCCACCACCATGCCTCCAAAATGCCACTACTGGTGATTCTGACACACCTCTCTCCTCCACCCCCTCCTCTTCTTCTTCCTCCATGGCCTCTTCCTGTGCTTTGTCCTCGGAATCAGCGGTGCACCGTAGGCATTCAAGGGGCTACGCAAGTGCGCAGGCCAAAAGATGCCATGCAGTGCTTGAGCTGGTGTGCTTGGGGGACAGGAGCCACACTGGGGCAGAGATTATGTCAGCTCTGCAGGAGCAGGTTCAGAGGTGGTTGACGCCACGCCAACTTAAGGCAGGAATGGTGGTTTGCGACAATGGCACCATCCTCCTCTCCGCCCTCCGACAGGGACAAATGACCCATGTGCCCTGTTTGGCTCACGTCCTTAACTTGGTGGTGCAGCTGTTCTTGGGCAGGTACCCGGGCTTACAGGATGTCCTGAGGCAGTCCAGGAAAGTCTGTGTACATTTCCGCCGGTCATATAATGCCAGTGCTCGGCTGGCAGACCTCCAAAAGGAATTTAACCTGCCCAAAAACTGCCTAATCTGTGATATGCCCAACAGGTGGAACTCAACGTTGGCCATGCTGCAGCAGCTGCACACGCAGCAGAGGGCCATCAATGAGTACCTGTTCGACTATGGCACCAGGACAGGGTCAGGGGAGCTTGTTTTTTTTCCCCACGCCAGTGGGCCATGATCAGGGATGGATGTACTGTCCTGTCACCATTTGCGGAGGCCACGAGGATGGTGAGCAGTGACACTGTTCCCCTTGTCCACCTGTTGGAGCACACGCTGTGTGGAATAATGGACAGGGCACTTGAGGCAGGAAGAGGAGGACTTCCTTAGCTCTCAAGGCCCCCTTTATCCAGACAGTGTTCCTGCGTGCCCGCCGATCACACAGGAAGAGGACGAGGAGGAGGAGGATTGTGTCAGCATGGAGGTGAAGCCTGGCACTCAGCATCAGCAGCAGTCTTTAAGGGATCATTTACAGTCCCAAGAAACCCATGGACTTTTACGTGGCTGGGAGGAGGTGGCTGCGGATCAAGTCATCCTTAGTGACCCAGTGGACTCTGGACCGAATGCCTCAGCAAACCTACGCTGCATGGCCTCCCTGATCCTGCAAAGCCTGCGGAAGGATCCTCGTATTCGTGGTATCAAGGAGAGGGATCAATACTGGCTGGCAACCCTCCTTGATCCACATAACAAGGGTAAGGTTGCGGACCTTATCTTGCTGTCGCAGAGGGAGCAGAGGATGAAACATCTTTGGGAGGCCTTGCAGAAAGGTCTGTACAATGCGTTCCCAGAGACTGGGAGGTTACAAACTCCTGTTCCTGGACAACGTGTTGCTGAGGCTTCGGTCAGTCAAAGAAGGAGCGGTGGAGAAGGTGGCCGTCTGACCGATGTGTTCAGACAATTTTTTAGTCCGCAGCCCCAAGGTATGATCGGTTCCAGCAACCATCGCCAGCGTTTGTTTTACATGGTGCAGAAATACCTAGGGGCAAGATCTGACTTGGACACCTTTCCCACCGAAAATCCTCTGGGTTACTGGGTCTTGAGGATGGATCACTGGCCAGAGCTTGCACAGTATGCAATTGAGCTACTGGCCTGTCCTGCATCCAGCGTTCTTTCGGAACGCACATTCAGTGCTGCTGGAGGCTTTGTAACCGATCACAGGGTGCGTCTGTCCACCGACTCGGTCGATCGACTGACCTTCATAAAAATGAATCAGTCTCGGATCACCCCCAGCTACCAAGCACCTGATGCTGATGTAACCGAATAATTTTTATTGAAATGTCAGATCCCTTCAAGACTGCCTATGCTGATGCTGTGTGACTATCCTGTTATGCTGAGTAATTATCCTCTTTCTCCTCAATGATCATGCTGATAGCTTGTAAGAACATTTTTGTTGTGGGCGCCGCCACCAGTGGCTAAGGCCCAATTTTTCTGCCCCTGTTCAACAGGGACATGTAATTACAATTCTTGATCTAATATTTCACAGCAGGGCCCCTTTCTGCGCCCACCAAGAGTAACTGTGAGGACTTACAGTGTTGTGGCACCAGCACCACCAAAGGCCCAATTTTTCTGCCCCTGTTCAACAGGTGCATGTAATTACAATTCTTGATCTAATATTTCACAGCAGGGCCCATTTCTGCACCCACCAAGAGTAACTATGAGGACTTACAGTGTTGTGGCACCAGCACCACCACCACCAAAGGCCCAATTTTTCTGCCCCTGTTCAACAGGTGCATGTAATTACAATTCTTGATCTAAAATTTCACAGCAGGGCCCTGTGAGGGCTTATAGTGTTGTGGCAACACCAACATCTAAGGCCACAATTTCTGCAGAGTATATAGGGCAGGCCCCTACTTTCAAGCATCCAACTTACAAATGGCTCCTACTTGCAAACGGAAGGAGACAACAGGAAGTGAGATGAAATCTACCCCTAGGAAGGGAAATTCTCTCCTGTAAGAGTTAATATGGCAAAAACGTTTCTCCTTTCCACTGATGCTTTTTCACCAATCCTTGTTTCACTAAAAACTCCACATTTTCTAAAAACATTTGTCATTGGGACAGAAAGTGAGGTGAAATCTTCTGAAGAGGAGCACAGACAGCAAAACAAATGTCACAGGGGTGATAACCCTTCCCTACGTTTTCCAAAAAGCTTAAAATAGATTTTTTGGCTGGAGCTAAACACGTTAAAAATGTACCAGTTCAAAATTACAAACAGATTCTACTTAACAACAAACCTACAGTCCCTGTCTTGTTTGCACCGCCTGTATACTGCTGTTCAGAGTATATAGGGCCTGGTGGCCCCACGCCTTTCCTTTTTATAATTTGGGTGCGGGGTTCCCCTTAATATCTATACAAGACCCAAAGGGCCTGGTAATGGACTGGGGGGTACCCATGCCGTTTGTCTCACTGATTTTCATCCATATTGCCAGGACCCGACATTACATTAAAGCCACAAGGAGTTTTAAATGACTTTTATTTCTTTAAAAATGTCATTTTGTGCAAGGACTGTTTTAAGCACGGGAAACACGCGCCACTTTACAGGCATACTATAGACACCCCCCAGGTGCGATATTTAAAGGAATATTTCACTTTTTTTTTTTTTACTTTAAGCATCATTAAAACCACTGCTCCCGAAAAAACGGCCATTTTTAAAACTTTTTTTTGCATTGATACATGTCCCCTGGGGCAGGACCCGGGTCCCCAAACCCTTTTTAGGACAATACCATGCAAATTAGCCTTTAAAATGATCACTTTTGATTTCGAACGTTCGAGTCCCATAGACGTCAATGGGGTTCTAACATTCGTGCGAATTTTCTGTCCGTTCGCAGGTTCTGGTGCGAACCGAACCGGGGGGGTGTTCGGCTCATCCCTACTCTAGACCACCAATGTAAGGACCTTTCTTCTCACTGACTACCAATAGGGATGAGCCGAACACCCCATGGTTCAGTTCGCAGCAAAACATGCAAACAGACCAAAAATTTGTGCGAACCCCGTTAAAGTCCATGGGACTCGAACGTGAAAAATCAAAAGTGCTAGTTTTAAAGGCTAATATGCAAGTTATTGTCATAAAAAGTGTTTGGGGACCCGGGTCCTGCCCCAGGGGACATGAATCAATGCAAAAAAAAGTTTAAAAAATGGCCGTTTTTTTTGGGAGCAGTGATTTTAATAATGCTTAAAGTGAAACAATAAAAGTGAAATATTCCTTTAAATATCGTGCCTGGGGGTGTCTATAGTATGCCTGTAAAGTGGCGCATTTTCCCAGTGTTTAGAACAGTTCCTTCACAAAATGACATTTCTAAAGGAATAAAAGTCATTTAAAACTGCTTGTGGCTGTAATATAATGTTGCCCCCCCCCCCCCCCCCCGACGCCCGCCCATTACCAGGCCCTTTGGGTCAGGTATGGATATTAAGGTGAACCCCACACCCAAATTTAAAAAAAAAAGGCGTGGGGCCCCAGGCACTATATACTCTGAACAGCAGTATACAGGCGGTCCCCGGGTTACAAACAAGATAGGGACTGTAGGTTTGTTGTTAAGTTGAATCTGTTTGTAATTTGGAACAGGTAAGTTTTCTAAGTGTAGCTCCAGCCCAAAAATATATTTTTAAGCTTTTTGGATAATATAGAGAAGGGTTATCACCCCTGTAACATTTGTTTTGCTGTCTGTTCCCCTGTTCAGAAGATTTCACCTCACTTTCTGTCCCAATGACAATTGAATTTAGAAAATTTTGGGTTATTAGGGAAACAAGGATTGGTGATAAAGCATCAGTGGAGACACCTTTTTCCCATATTAACTCTTACAGGAGAGAATTTCCCTTCCTAGGGGTAGATTTCATCTCACTTCCTGTTGTCTCCCTCCGTTTGTAAGTAGGAGTCGTTTGTAAGTCAGATGTTTGAAAATAGGGTACCGCCTGTATATACTATACTGCCTGCCCTATACACTCTGTGGAAAATTGGGCCTTAGGTGTTGGTGGTACCAGAACACTGTAAGTCCTCACAGTTACATAGTTACATAGTTACATAGTAGGTGAGGTTGAAAAAAGACACAAGTCCATCAAGTCCAACCTATGTGTGTGATTATGTGTCAGTATTACATTGTATATCCCTGTATGTTGCAGTCATTCAGGTGATTATCTAATAGTTTCTTGAAGCTATCAATGCTCCCTGCTGAGACCACCGCCTGTGGAAGGGAATTCCACATCCTTGCCACTCTTACAGTAAAGAACCCTCTACGTAGTTTAAGGTTAAACCTCTTTTCTTCTAATTGTAATGAGTGGCCACGAGTCTTAATAAACTCTCTTCTGCAAAAAAGTTTATCCCTATTGTGGGGTCACCAGTACAGTATTTGTAAATTGAAATCATATTCCCTCTCAAGCGTTTCTTCTCCAGAGCGAATAAGTTCAGTGCTCGCAACCTTTCCTCATAACTAATATCCTCCAGACCCTTTATTAGCTTTGTTTGCCCTTCTTTGTACTCGCTCCATTTCCAGTACATCCTTCCTGAGGACTGGTGCCCAGAACTGGACAGCATACTCCAGGTGCGGCCGGACCAGAGCCTTGTAGAGCGGGAGAATTATCGTTTTATCTCTTGCGTTGATCCCCCTTTTAATGCATGCCAATATTCTGTTTGCTTTGTTAGCAGCAGCTTGGCATTGCATGCCATTGCTGAGCCTATCATCTACTAGGACCCCC
The DNA here is from genome assembly GCF_042186555.1 of Aquarana catesbeiana. Classification (NCBI taxonomy): domain Eukaryota; kingdom Metazoa; phylum Chordata; class Amphibia; order Anura; family Ranidae; genus Aquarana; species Aquarana catesbeiana. The sequence goes on from NC_133326.1 coordinate 702,995,533, forward strand.
AGGCCCTTATTTAATATGCTCTTAAAGCAAACCCATCTCTCCTCCGTATTCTTTGTACCTAATATTTTATCCCAATTTATGCCTTTTAGCAAGGTTTGTAGTTTGGCTCTTTTGAAATTCAGTGTCTTTGTATTCCCTTTATGTTTCCTATTTGTGTGATTTATACTGAAACTAATTGACCTGTGATCGCTGTTACCTAAATTGCCCCGTATTTCCACATCCATGATCAGGTCTGTATTGTTGGTAATCAGTAGATCCAGTAATGTTTTATTTCTAGTTGGTGCGTCTACCATCTGACCCATAAAATTGTCCTGCAAGACATTAAGGAACTGGCGAGCCTTAAATGAATGCGCAGTTCTCTCCGCCCAGTCTATGTCTGGATAATTAAAATCCCCCATTATGATAACACTTCCCATCCTTGCTGCTAATCCAATTTGCGATAGGAGATCTGTCTCTACTTCCTCTCTCAGGTTAGGGGGCCTATAGCATACTCCCAGTATTATTTTCCCCTTAGCTTCATCTCTTTGGAGCTCTACCCATAAGGATTCCACCTCCTCTCTAGCTCCCTCAGTGATGTCATCTCTCACATTCACTTGCACATTATTCTTAATATATAGGCATACCCCTCCCCCTTTTTTACCCTCTCTATCCTTGCGGTATAGGGTATACCCTTGAATGTTTGCCAGCCAATCATGAGAGCTGTTGAACCAGGTCTCTGAAATTCCCACAAAATCCAAATCCTCCTTGTACAACAGTATCTCTAGTTCACCCATCTTGTCCGCCATGTTCCCGGCATTGGTGAACATGCCACATAGTTTAGACCGTTGTTGTGTTTTTTTTTTTTTTTTTGTGATGTGATTGTGATGTGACCCTGATGTGATTTTTTTTTTTTTTGGTTGGTATTTTTTTCAAGGCTGATCTTGTTGGGTTTTTTTTTAGTTATTTAACATCCTGAATATTTTGTGTGTGTTTTGTGTGTCAAGTTACTCTTGGTGGGCACTGGAACGGGCCCTGTTGTGAAATATTATATCAAGAATTGTAATCACATGCCCCTGTTAAACAGGGGCAGAAAAATTGGGCCTTAGGCAGTGGTGCCACAACACTGTAACCCCCTCACAGAGACTCTTGGTGGGCGCAGGAATGGGCCCTGCTGTGAAATATTAGATCAAAAATTGTAATTACAATACAGTGCAGCCGTAGCACAGTTGGTACTACTTTTCTGGTGGTGTACACAGTACACTATACAGTGCAGCCATAGTGCAGGGCACTCTTGTCCTTTTTTTCTGCTGCTGGCCGTGTTATTGAGCCAGAACATGCAGAAGAGTTGGTGGAGTGGATAACAAAGCCGTCCTTATCCTCCTCATCCTCTGTCACCCAGGCTCAGAGTAGTTTTCCTTCCTATGCAGCTACCAAAGCGGCCTATTCCACCAGGTCCTTGTCCACAGTCACTCCTTCCGTAGCCCCACCATTATGCAGGGAGGAGTCCCCCGAACTATTCGACCACAGTGTCCGGTACATGCTGCTGGAGGATGCGCAGCGATTTAAAGGCTCCGATGTTGGTTCCCAGGTTGAGAAAAGGAGTAACGTAAGCCTAGAGAGAGGGGTGCCCAAGAAGGACAAGAAACTGGCAGTCATGTTCCCCCAGCTGCAGCATAGTGCCAAGTTTGCCCCAGTGGCGAGGAGGGAGGGGATGATGAGGTCACTGACTCTACTTGGGTGCCTGATAGAATAGAGGAGGAGGAGGCACAACTTCAACAAGGCAGGATGTCTTGTTTTTGTTTATTGGGGGGGTACAACTTGGTTGGGTAAAGGGATTTATGGGATGCCCATAGATCAGATCACTTTTTAATCATATTTACAGATTTTATAAATTAGCACATAGTTTGAGCATGAAGTAATGATGCGCATGTTTAACAGCTACAGTCTTTTCCCTGCATCACCACTCAGGCTATTGCTCCTCCTCTGCGTAACTCCTGCAGACTATTGCTTCCAGAACTTCCTTATCGATGACCGTGTAAAGATGAGGACATCACTCTTGACCGTGTAAGGGTGATGTTCCCAGAAATCCTATCCTCCTGCACAAACTTATACTGTAGCATATTAATTTCTTGTCACACCTTCTTCTGTAAGCAAATGAACCCATTCTGAATAGTTTCTCATGCTGACTCTGGTTGCTTGCTGCTACTAGGCCAGAGGCCTGCAGTACCTCTCCCCGGAGGCCTAATAGTTTAAAAGCATGTTCTGGACGGTGGACTACTGTTCCCAGCTAGCCCAGCTTGCAAATCCTGTGTCCTCAGGCCACATCGATTTGACACTACTCCTCACAGTCTCTCTTCTGATCCAGGACTCCTCATCAATGACTGTGTAAAGATGAGAACTTCACTAATGACCGTGTAAAAGTGAAGTTCCTTCTCAGACTTCCTGGCACATCCAGCCCCCCACTGTGGTACACTCACCGACCTTTCTCTGCCCCGAGTCCTTGATGGAGAACTTAACCGGACCGTACATTCTGACAGCTTCCTCTGCCCCTCTGCTCCAGGAATTTCTCATCAATGACCATGTAAAAGTGAAGTTCCCTCACAGCTCTCCTGGGCCTCCTCCTGCGATCGTCGCCCCCCCCCCCAGGTGGGGATGGCCTCCTGCTGCTGTCTAGTACTCCATTCTCCACTTCTCTCAGCCGACTCCTCCCAGTGGCCTGTTACCTCAGCTTATATAGGAGCCCCGCCCCCTGCCAATTCCAGTTGAGGATTGGTCAGGGCTCCCACATGAGCTGCCGTCCACTCCAGTTCTAGGCCCTGCCCCTCTTCCAGAACATTCTGCCTGGAAGCAGGGGAGGCACCTCAGAACCAAAGCACAGGTGGTCACACCCACTGCTACACTAACCACTCCCTGCCCCCCAGATCAAAACAGACAGGCCTAGCTCAAAGCATAGGCCTGCCTAAATTTACCTGTTCTGGCAGTTTCCCAAGCAAAAAATCCTATGCTAACACCTACCTATGGTAGAGGGTGCTACATTCACCCCCCCACAAAACCACAGATGTCCTTAGCTGTGGAAAAATAAATTTCCAAAAACACCTCCTGTGCCCAGGAGTAAAGACATCCCATATAAATAGGTTGGATGGGGGAAAGGGTGAAAACTTGGACAGGGGTTTTGTATAAAAGTGCAAAAATAGAATATATACAATCTGATCATATATTTACATTGCACGTTTTATACACATCCTAACTACAAGTCTCTGCGGCTAGATACATACAAGTGAAGGCAGAGCATTGCTCCCTTGGGAAGAATACTCTGCCTATCACAGGTCTCCGTCTGTTCCCGCGGGTGGAGATGGACAGCCATCACATCCCTGGCGTTCCTAAAAGAAGACACAAACAACATACAACCTATCTATACAACTATCTTTACAAGTAGTTCACCAGGCAGAGGGGGTTACAATCCTCCATGTGGTGAAAGAAGAAACACATTCTTCAAACTTTACAAGGAGTGGCATGTTTTTCCCTGTTTCTCTTTCACTCCCTCAAGAGGAATCTAAGGGGACCTCCTGATGAGCACAATCAAATCATACATGCCAATGAACAATAAAACCTTCCAATTGCTCCTGGGTGGAGGGGCCCCTACTGAAAGTTAGGTAGCAAAAAGGTTTGTCAGGGGCAGTACACCCTAGTGTCCGTGATGCACTTGTCCTCCCATCAGGCATCCTGGGTGGTGGGCAAAGGTTGTCCTGCAAGAAATTTGAATTGTCATTAGAGAAAACCACACAGGCCCTGCCCTGTTCTTGCAGTCCTTGTGACCGCTTTTATATGGGCTGCACCACACAGCAGTCCTCCTCACATATAAAAACGCGGAAACCTCCTCCAGCTATCCCCTTCTCCTCTGACAGAGACTGAGTGGCTCCTGGTAGGCCGACCCACCTTTACAACCAGGACTCGGTCTCAGTGTATGGCATGGCCCAATTTCCATTCTTGTTGGATATCTTTAAACCGGGCCCAGACCTCACTTTCTGGCACCCGGAGTGGCTTGGGCACATGCAAGAAGTCCCAAACCAGGCCATCTTCCCACTATCCCCGTGAGTCTTTAATGACGTCCATGGTTTGAGCTGGGACATAAGGGTAATCTAAGCCCTCTTCAAGGCAACCCTTCTTTTGTACCTCCCGCTGGAAACAAGAGAGTCAGGGTAACTCTTTAGGTTTTCCTTTTCCAGGCAGGACGCAGGCATCTGGGGCCTTGATGACCCACTGCCTGTATGTGGGTGCCCTGGTCTGGGTAGTGGAGGGCTGATTGGTAAAAAGTCTGCTGGCTTGTACTGAGGTCCATGCTGGGGATTGTGGTTCCTCCATTGTTTCGGATGGGGTATCTACAGATGGGGAATCTCTGGTCTCCCACTCCTGCTCACTGGAGCCCTCCTCTGGGGAAGACCAAGAGAACAGCTTCTCCACTGATCTGAACCTCTCCTGCACTCTGGGCGAACCCCAGTCTATGCCCTCGCTCACCTCATCCAGCTCACCTGAAGGCTCTCCCTCCTGCAGCATGGGCTCCCTCTGGATGGGCACAGCAAGGGTCTTTTTTGGAGCCGGCTCTTCAGGGAGATCAACCGGAGGCTGCACACTGACTCCTGCAACCTCCTGGCCACTGGTCAGGCCACGGGTCTCCACAGCAGTCTTTTCCTCCCATATGTCCCGGACCTCTGAAGTGGACATGCCTGATGGCAGCTCTCCTCCATCCCTGGCAGGTGATCCTCGGCCCTCTCCGGCCCGCCAAACTGCCTATGGTTGCAGCATGCACAGTCCTGTGAGCGGGTTTATGTTGTAGTATCTTGATTCCCGCTGCACTGGCCCTAAGCGGGTTAGTGGCTCCCCACAATGACCGCACCAGGCCCAGACCTTGACTCAGATAGTGGGTATGTGGCACCTGGGCACAGCATGCATAACGGCTCCACTTCTCCGATCACCCCAAGGCAAGTCCTCCACAGAGCTCCAGCCGGATGTCTGAGTTGACAAGCACCCGGTCCTGCATTTCTGGTGATCGCTGCACAGCGGGTATCATCCGACTACCCTCCGTCATCTTCAACTGCCTCCTGGTGTGCGCAGCACGCTGGTCTCCCTCACTGTTCTCCGCTGGGGCTTGACTCCGCCCACACGCTCGTTGATTTAGCGTGCGAGGAACTGTAAACAGGCTTCAGGTAGTGTGCGCTGTAGTGACACCTTGTGGCAGGCGCTGATGAATTGCAGACACTGTCCAGGCATAGTTTTAGAAACTGCGTCACAGAGACTGAAAACTGAAGGCAGGCAATCTACTCAGCGATCATCATTAACATAATAAAGTCTCTCCTGTAACATCCTACTGTGTGGGACTGACTGTGCAGCATCCTTGGGGCAACAGCAGACATTCACAATATTCTCTGCAATACAGTGTGCAATGCCATGCAGAGTGCTGGACATATTTGTAATCCAGGGTGCGATCGCTCGCTGTGGTTGCCACGGTTGATAGCACATGGTTACAGTCACTGGTTGCAGGGCTTATCGCTGTAGTGAGTGTCCATTAAAACAACTGAGTGCAGGGGCGTGATGGCAGCGCTGATCCTGGATGGTTGCTAAGGGCAACAACATGTGGCAAAAGTCAATTCTGAGGGCAAACACAGTACTTTCCTCGTTATACCCCAAACTTGGCAAAACAGGCAAAGTCTCTCCTGGCTTTTAGCGGTTGCTAGGGGAGATGGCCAGCAGATTAACCATGAAGGCGGATCTCGGTGGGACCTCCAAATGTAGCGGTGTAGTTGCCACTAGTAACAAACGTCCACCATATCACCCCGCTGCCAGACCCCCATATATCACTTTAGAGACAATGAACAGTCATTTGCTTTGTTTTGTATTTGTTTATTGGGGGGTATAACTTGGTTGGGGAAAGGGGTATATGGGATGCCCATAGATCAGATCACTTTGCCATCATATTTATAGATTTTTTATAAATCAGAACTTAATTTGAGCCTGAAGAAATGATGCGCATGTGTAACAGCTACAGTCTCTTCCCTGCATCACCATGCAGGCTATTGCTCCTCCTCTGCATAACTCCTGCAGACTATTGCTCCCAGGAATTCCTCATCAATGACTGTGTAAAGATAAGGGCTTCACCCATGACAGTGTAAGGGTGAAGTTCCCAGAAATCCTCTCCTCCTGCTCAAACTTCTACTGTAGCACATTAAGTTCTTGTCACATCTTCTTCTGTATGCAAAAAGATCCCACTCCGAATAGTTTCTAATGCTAACTCTGGTTGCTTGCTGCTACTAGGCCAGAGGCCTGCAGTACCTCTCCCCAGAGACCTAGTAGTTTAAAAGCATGTGCAGAACAGTTGACTACTGTTCCCAGCCAGCTCAGCTTGCAAATCCTATGCCCTCAGGCCACATCAATTTGACACAACTCCCCACAGTCTCTCCTCTGATCCAGGACTCCTCATCAATGACCGTGTAATGATGAGGACTTCACCAATGACCGTGTAAAGGTGAAGTTCCCTCAAAGACTCCCTGGCACATCCAGCCCTCCACTGTGGTACACTCACCAACCTTTCTCTGCCCCGAGTCCATGATGGAGAACTTAACCGGACCGTACGTTCCGACAGCTTCACCTAGCCCTCTGCTCCAGGAGTTCTTCATCAATGACCATTGATCCTCATCCGGGCTGACAACTCCCCCCAGTGTTACCACAGCTTATATAGGAGGCCCGCCCCATGCCAATTCCAATTGGGGATTGGTCAGGGCTCCCGCATGAGCTGCCTGCCACTCCAGTTCTAGGCCCTGCCCCTCTTCCAGAACATTCTCCCTGGAAGCAGGGGAGGTGACTCAGAACCAAGGCACAGGTGGTCACACCCACTGCTACACTAACCACTCCCTGCCCCCAGATCAAAACAGACAGGCCTAGGTCAAAGCATAGGCCTGCCTAAATTTACCTGTGCTGACAGTTTCCCTAGCAAAAATCCTAAACTTTTTATTTTTTTTCATTACATGGGGACAAAATATGTGATGATTTTTTGGTGACAGGTCCTCTTTATGGAGACATGCCATCTCCCCTGTGCTCCATTTAATGTAATGCCAGGAAGATTGTACATCCCGCCATTGATAGGCAGGAAATCTGTTATTGGGGACCCAGAAGCAGGGGCGGACTGATAACTCATGGGGCCCCCGGGCAATAGGAGATTATGGGGCCCCCAGGCAATCAGAGATTATGGGGCCACACAGTATACACACACACACAGTATACAATCACACAGTATACACAGACATGTACACACAGTATACACAGACAGATGTAAAAAAAACACAGATTTATACATACTGTCCCTGGTTTTACTGAGGCTGGCAACCCTGATGGGGCCCCCTAGTGGCCCAGGGCCCTCGGGCAATGCCCAAGTGGCTCAATGGTCAGTCCACCCCTGCCCAGAAGTGACATCATACATGTGGCTTCCGGGTCAGGACAAGAAGGGGAGGAGAGAGGACGTGTAGCCACCTTCCTCTCTCCCCTCTACCTGGCAGCACCCACTATGCCGGTCCCGGGCCCACAGATAGGTAAGCAGAGCCCGGGATACATAGTGGGGAGTGAGCATGCACAGGGGGGCACTTTAGTGGGATGTGCGAAAGCAAGCAAAGCCCCCCAAATGCTTCCAGCTGACAAGCCCTGCTGCATAAATGTTAAAAAAATGACCTGCCCAGCGGCCAGAACTGCAAGTCCTGGGTGTCAGGCGATAGGAATTGCACATCCCTGTAGCGGTAAATGTCCTCTTCTGTCTGTTTACATCAGACTACCTCTGATCCATCACATTGCTTTGTAAAAGTAGCACACAGTTTACACAAAAACACCGGCTAGGCACACATGTAACCCTTTGATTACCCATGATGTTTAACTCCTTCCTAGCCAGTGTCATTAGTACAGTGACAGTGTATATTTTTAGCACTGATTACTGTATTAGTGTCACTGGTACCCACAAAGTGTCAAAAGTGTCAGTTAGGTGTCCGATTCTCCGCCCCAATATCAAAGTCCGTCTATAAGTCGGTGATCTCTGCCATTACTAGTATAAAAATAAGAAATAAATATTCCACTATACTGTATATCCTGAGGTTTGTAGACGCGATAACTTTTGCGTAAACCAATCATTCAATATGCTCTTCTTGGGTTTTTTTTTTTTACTGGAAAATATATAGCAGAAAACATATTGACCTAAATTGAAGAAGACATTTCATTTTTTTACATTTTTTAATTGGATGTTTTATAGCAGAAAATAAAAAATAGTGTGTTTTTTTTTTTTCAAAATTGTCTTTTTTTGTTTGTTTATAGCGCAAAAAAAAAAACAAACAAAAAAAATGCAGAGGTGATCAAATACCACCAAAAGAAAGATTTATTTGTTGGAAAAAAAGGACATAGTTTTTTTTGTCTTCAGTGTCACACGACCGCGCAATTGTCAGTTAAATTAGCAGAGTGCCATATTGCAAGAAATGGCCTGGTCATGAAGGTAGGGGGGGGGGGATCTTCTGGGGCTGAAGTGGTTAAACCCAAAAGCAAACATTTATTATATTGCATCTTAACAATTCTTAAATGTGATGGCCGCATTCGTTTTCTTTTTAGGTTTTCTTTTTTTTTTTCTATTTTCATCTGCTGATCCTGCCAGTAAGTCTGTTGTTTTTCAAAAGAACAAGCTGTCCTGCAGATCTAGCAGTTAAAGACAAACCAATACCACTGACAGGAGTGATTACAATGATTAGCTTTTTTTTTTTCAAAAGCCTTTATCCCAAAAGAAAAAAAAAAATGGTCTGCTGGTGCTGCTTTAAAATCCCGAGTTTGGCTTCAATTTGTTAGTGTATCTAAATCTGCTAGTCCATTTAAGGCCCCTTTCACATGGCAAGCCCGCTCGGATCCGCCTGTCCGTTTTTCAGGCAGATCTGAGCGGGACCTCCATTGACTCCTATGGGGAGACAGATGTCAGCGGAGATGTGTTCCCCGACACCCACCTGCCATCCGATTCGCTAGAATCAGACGTATGGCGATCCCTTCGCCCATCCCTCTGGCGGATTGGATGAGATCTGATGGACATGCTGCCCGT